>NW_006799532.1:2551341-2565074 GCF_000442215.2 Lipotes vexillifer
CCTACTAAAGCGGGGACCGGAAGAGCTATTCCAATCACAGCATGGGAGTGCTGACAATCATATGGTGACTTGCAACCAAGATGTCTGATTAGGCTTCCTTGTGAGGAGAAAGACGTTTTAGTATGAAAATGAAGACCCTCTCTCTCTGATCCTCGCTGTCTCCTCCTTCCTATCCAGCCCCCCAAATCCATAAATATTCCATTTTAAATATAGAGGCACAGAAATTGAGTCTGGTATTAGCTTCAACTCCATTATCTTGCTATAATTAAAGTTATATCTAATCTATCTAGTGATGTCAATTGCTTTCTGTGATCAACAAATGGAACATGGGGTTTACTTTCTTGGTAGCAATCAAGCAGCCACGTATGGAGCCAGTTATGGCTTCCAGCTCAGTCTCCATTGGTGAATTCTTCCCTTGCATCTGGTTATGCCATTCTCTTTCTGCCACCTGGAAATAGTGAAGAGAATGGCTCCATCTCTCACTAGTGGATCATTAGTGCTCTTATTTTGTTGGTATAGTACTTTGGGATGCAAGATGCCTCGTTATGTACATTCAAGTTATTACTACTAATTGTCCAATTGATTTGCTATTGCACATGGATTATAAATAATAGGTTCGCCTTGCTTGTCAAAATACCCCTGTATGCACAGTTACACTGCAGTGTCTGCACAAAGGTGGTCCACATGCATCCTCAGGTAATTGTCACCAGAGAAGGCTCCATATGCTAATGAGTTCTTTCTATCACTGAGAGACAAACATCCCTGCAAGACTTCTCTAAGGCACATTTATATATCAAGCTAACAATAGGCCCGGCCTCATCACAAGATGAGCTGGAATGCTCCAAGTGCTACATCATCATTTGCAGCTCATTTGCAGCATTAACATTTTGCTGTTATCATTTGTTTCCCTGTTTCACATTCTCCAGGGTAATAGATGTGCTGTGCCCTCAGGGTGCCTCCCACCCGCACACTCAGAGTATGTATGCCTCCAACACTGAGCCACAGATTACATGAAGGAAGGTACAGATCACAGCTGTAACTTCATTACAAGTATCTGGTGAGGTAGATGCAGTAAAGAGGTGTGAGCAGAGAGGACAGAGTGACCTCATGATGATGTGTTCTCACCTCTTTGGCTCTGGGTCCACAGCAGCGGCTAAGGTGCTGGTAAGAGGCATCTGATTCATTACATTTCAGTGGGGAACTTCTCGATGTCTGGTCACACAGGATATAGAATTTTATGTTAAACTGATAACAGTGTATTAGTCTCTCTGTATATCAGCTTATAGCACAATGACGCCAATTGAGTATGCCATTTGTGCTGGCCAGAGAGAACTAATTAGCTAAAAAGTAAAATATAAATGATGATAATATCAGTGACAACCCTGTCTGTTTTGATAAAGCATTTGAACTGTGCACATCACTTGTATGAGCTGACGTCATCGGGTCTCCTGGCAATGCTGGATGACTGACTAGGCTGGCTTTGCAAATGATTGTTTACATCTGTACTGAGCTCCCTCTCTGTGTCAGACACTCCTCTAGGCACTCTGAGTATTAAAAATTCCTACCAAGAAGACTAAGCCTGGTAACTCTTCCGCTATGCCATGCTGCAGCAAAAGTTAAAGACCCCCAATCAACTTTGCCTGTGATATCTAGGAAATGAATTGGTCACCTATAGCTTAATGGTCTGTTCCTCTGTCCCTGCCTTGAAACAGAATAGTAGCACCCAATATAGCCCCAGTAACGTATTGCTTAAGACTGTTGCTGATCACCCCATATGTCTGGATCACATTCATTTCATCAGATTGTGGGCTTCTAGACAAAAACTAGCCTACAAGTCTTTTCAGTACTTTCAGTGCATGGCATAGTGTTGCGTATGCATCTTGTGTGCGTATTTTGACCAATATTTTCCAAATATGGCTGTGAAACCAAATCACTAGGTGAACTGGTTAAAAGATACAGTTTTCCAGGACACATTCCATATACTCTGAATCAGACTCAGGGATGAGAGCCTGGAATCTCTATTGTTTGTAAACATCACAAGTGATTATTGAGACACTGGGCTATGGCTAGAGAACCACTGATACCTGGATAAACATTTCCCATCTCTCGTATTCCATCATAAAATTCCTGACCTGTGTTCTCTTTGTAGCTAATAATTTATTCATCAAAGCTTTGATAAAGTGAAAATGGATCATTATATTAATCATAATCATAACCACCATCTTTTACATATGGGTACAGATTTGTATTCATTGGGTTTATCCTGTTCCCTGGTCCTGGGCCCAGATGACAAGGGCTTGGCAAACTGATCTAATTAATTTCTTACAGTCCTTTTGGATTCTGCTCCAGTTGTACAAACACAGCTTTTGCAGGCAGGAACAAACAGCAGTTAGTTACACCAAAATCTTGTGCGGTGCTAGTCTGCTCAGAAATTGTGGCAGCAGTTGGCATCTTAATTAACCTGCTTCATTGCTTTGGGAACATTCCTCACAGGAAATGTTGAGGCAGAAGAAATTGCATCGGCAGAGCCTTCTCAATACTTGGTTTTACTTGGCATCACTGGTGAGTAGTACTGGGTGAAAGCCCATGTCAGGTCCTCCGTGAAGCCTGGCCACTTGAGTCCCCAGTATCTGCCTCCCTCTGTATAATTCTGTAAAGCAGACTCTCAGTACCACCCATTATGGACCCAATAATGCATTGCTTCTTACTGTTGCTGTTTGTTCTATGTGTTTGGAACATGTTCCTTTCATTAGTTTGTGGATTTCTAGACACAAGGACTAGCCTACAAGTCTTTTAAACTCTCTCAGTGCACAGGCAAATTATCATGATTGAAGCATGATTTCATTGCTTATATTTACTACTGCTCATTTATTTTATTAAAAGTGAACTTTCTTTACCAATAACTTGAAATGTCCAGAAGGCCTCATTTGAAATGTACTCTATCTTTATGTTCAATCAACAGGAATTTCTGGTTATTAAGCAAGAGTTTGGGGGTATAATTGTTAATTTTGCTACCTGATATTCAAGATTTGGGGTGTGAATATTACATATTCCATACCCCTCAGTCGATATGTAAATGTAACCCCAGTTCAAATTTCTCCTGCCTGAAAAATGTTGATATAATTTATATCTGTTTGATAATGTTAAGCTCAACTAAAATATAGCTTTTTCTTTTTTTCTTTTTTTTCTTGTTTTAAAGAGCAGTGCTGCTCACAGCGTGATCTCTGAATGAGCAGCACCTGGGAACCTGTTAGAAATGCAAATTCTCCAGCCCTACCCATACCTACTGTGTCAGACGTCCAGGTGAGTCTGCTGCACTCAAAGTTTAAGGACCATTGGCTCTAGAGAATAACTATTGTATCTTTGTCTATACTGAACACTATACTAAACATTTTGAGGTCAATTCCATTTTTAAATTGTCATATTAGTTGATGCTAAATGGTAATTTCTTTTTGGTCTGAAAATTGAATTCATCATCTAATTCCTGAGAATGGATCGGACCACCAACCTGCCGAGGGCCAATATGTCTGAACATAGAGTCTTCATTCATAAATCACTTAAATCATGAAACAGGAAACTCAACCGGCAGTAAAATTTTTCTCTCTCACATAATGCATAGGATGGATTTTAAAAGATAATTCCAGCTGGATAATGTACCCACTGAAAAAAAGTTCAATTTACCAATATTCACACATACTTTCACAAGAGTTCCAGAGATTTTCAGAGATTTGCAGTGATTCACTCATTCACTCTAAATTCACACCTTTTTTCATTTGTTCTTCTCAGAGATGTATCAACTCAATGAAAAGGTAAAATGAGGTAAGCTCAAAATTGTCAGAAAGATGAGTTTATCTGGGAATAGCAATGGAATTTCAATTCAGGACATGCCAACTGTATAGCAAGACACAGGCAGGTCCGTTGAGGGTCTGGAGTAGGCTGTATTTATGGGCAGGGCAGGTAGAGAGTAGAGAGTTTAGTCTATTAACATCAAAACAAATAGAGACCAGCTTTGAAAATTCCCTGAGCAGACAAAAACAGTCTGCTACATACAAAGTTCAATTCAGCTTATTTTGTGGGACCAACCCAACCTGGGTCATTCCTGGTGCATGCCTCTGGAAACCATAAGCGAAATTTCCCAAGGTTGAAATGAGGCAACCCCTGACTAGCTTCCTATTGTCTAAGAAAATTCCAATATTATCAGTTTCCTGTAAGTCAGTCTCTCAGTCCTTGAGTTTCGTTCTCCTGAGGGCACGTGCATGAAATTTTCTATTTCATATCCTCTGGTTCTATTTTAGACTAAAATTCTTTCACAGATGCAATGTGAGGCATAACGATAGCATGAATGACCTCCTAACAAACATTCTAGAAATTGCACATCCAAAGGAGTGTCCGCACCTTCACCCTTTCAAATGGCTGCTTTGGAAGTCTGTTCCCACGTCCCCAGTGTTAAAATTGCAGCTGTCTGAGACCTAGTTTAGAAGAGGCCCTTCACCACCCCAAACACATTAGTTTAAATGTGTTTAAACTAATGGACCAGTGGACCAGTTCTTATATTTGAGGGGCAATTTACTTTTTAAAAAAATGACCATTTGATTATAATAATCCAAGCATGTTGAATAAGGTTAATGATGAAAGCCAGGTGACAGCACTCCAGCATTAGAGATTTTCTTGTTCTAAATGTGACTGGTTCTGTCTTATATTTTGAAATCTGGATCTGAAGGTCATTCTGACATCAGCTGGGCCAGGCCTAACTGTTAATGGTGACCCTTGGGTTTCTAAGTTTGGGGACACTGGTGAAAATACACATGTATTTATTCTTTTAACAAATCTTTGTTGAGCTTCTACACTGAACTTGATGCTGAGCTACAACAGCAATCAGGATAGACACAGTACCTCTCCTGATAGAGCTTCTGTTATTTTAAGTAACACCTTTATCATTCTAATCTTCAGGTAGCCTGAGACTGCTGACATATTTTAGTGATTAATGGTAAAATTGTAATTGTGCAATTGTTGTCATCCCTCTTTAAGTTTCAAAAAAATGGTTATACCTCAGCCCCTTTTGCATCCAGTCATTACATACAGGTAGATTCAAGCAAATTGTCATTCTCAGCCTAGATGTCAAAGTAGTGCACAAGGATAGCAAGGTCCTTGCACACCCAGGTGTCGTGCTAAACAATATTATGCTTAGCTTCCTAAATTGAAACATAATCAAAAGGGATAAATATAAACAACACCAATATTATCTAAATGCATTGGATATTTTAATTAATTTAATCTTCATGATAACCCAAGGAGACGTGTGCTATTATGATCCTACTTTACAGATGGGGAAAGTGAGACATAGAGAGATGGGGAAACTTGAGCTGAGGTCACATAACTAGATGGGGCAGAGCCAGGCTTCAAAACC
The DNA here is from genome assembly GCF_000442215.2 of Lipotes vexillifer. NCBI lineage: Eukaryota > Metazoa > Chordata > Mammalia > Artiodactyla > Lipotidae > Lipotes > Lipotes vexillifer. The sequence goes on from NW_006799532.1 coordinate 2,556,749, forward strand.
AAGAAGTCTGACTCCAAAGTCAGTGCTCCTACCGATTACTCTCTATTTCCTTAATGAAATGACAATTAATGTAGTATGAACATAAATAAAACATTCATAACTAAAAGAGCTTGTATTACTGTATGTGCAATTAAACTAGGAAAAATCCCTCCTCACTTGGGGGACTGGCATCAGCGCTTGACCTTCTGTGGGCCAAGGACACCTAGGTCTGTCTACACCTTTGATTTTATTACCCCCTTCCCACTGATGGGTTCTCTTCAACTGCTTTAAAATGTAACTCCCATGTCCCTGAATCCTTGTTTTCCTGGCAAATTAGCTGTCACACCTTTGAGCCCACTGTCTCTGTTTGAATTTGTTTTCTTGTTTGGGATCTTTAAAGCAAGTCTTCTGCTTACTCTGCTTTCCACTTGATACTACCCACCTCATACACTATCCGGGACTGTGCCCTTTTCTTTCATTCTACTACTTTTTCCATTTGAATTCAGTGTATCAGGAGCTATATTTTCACCTCTCAGATAATCTCAACCTTCTGAAAGAAAAGGCTTGCTCACTGGGAGTCGTATTAGTAAGATCAGCCTCCTAATAAACAAATTCTCAATGTCTATTGTCTCTGAATCCTGGAAACAGGAAAAGCGGGTTTCTTCACAAATTATCTCAAATTCCTAATCAAGAGCAAACAGAGATAGCACAATAACCTCAACCTTTTCTAGCCTATTAATATTCATGAATTCAATCCAATGCAATATTTTATCATATTATATGTGAAACTGTACAATATTACCATGGGAACTATCTTGCAGAGATCTTCATGGCTCGCTCCTTTGTTTTCATCAGCTCTCTGTTCAAATGTTACTTATTCAGAGAAGACTTCCTTGTATAAAAATAAGGCACACCCTTCTCCAGTGACTGTCTAGACTCCCTCATCCTCTTTCTTTTTTTTTTTTTCATAGAATCTCTCACCATTTGAATGTTTTTATTTATTTATCACATGTCTTCAGCTCCTTGCAGACAGGGAATTTGTCCATTTCATTTAGTTCTCCAGTGTCTAGAAAAATGCTTGGAATAATCGTTGGTCAACAGACATTTATTTTAAAATAAAGAAGATACTGCTGTAATTGTCAAGAAGGTTAAAAATCTCAACAAAATTAAGCTTTAAAACATATTTGCTGAGTGTTTATGTTCCTAACATTCATTTGCTGAGCATTTAAGAGGTAGAAATATGAAAAATTTATTTATACCTTAAGTCAATTTATACTAATTTATCAATTAAACCACTTGAGTAATATATAAGTATTACAGGTGTTCTGAAATGGGATTAACATTGGTCAAGAATCCTTTCTTGTACTTTCTATGTAGCTAGGTAGATGTCCTCTCTTATTCAGAACCATTGGATTAAAAAAAAGAGGTGACTATACTTGTAAGGTCTGTATTCTATGAAATGTGATTCCAAACTTTGTGCTGAATTTCCTGCCCTCCAGTAAAGATAGCTTTAGAGAACGTGTACTCTAACATTTAAAAAGTTCTTGAGCCAAAGGGGACTCACTCTTTAAAGCAACTCTGCGATGGGAGTAGCAACTCCTACATAGGGATCATGACCCAGTAACAGACACTGATGTTAAAGGTGAGAGACCTCAGATCTTATTCCAACTCTTTAGATGCTCAGACATACCAAATCCACAGCTCTTTAACAGCCTGTACCTGTGTGTGTGTCTCTGTCTGTCTGCTTCTCCCTCTCTCTTCCTCTCCCCTTTCTCATACACATACACACGATGATTATTAAAATAATCTGAGTTATATACTCAATAGCATGTGACTTATCCAGCCTATTAAAGAGTGGCTAAATTAGGCCCTCTACAAGAGACAGAGACAATGCAATTTTGGATTAGAATTCTACATGCTGAAAATATACCATCTATTCCTTGTTTTGGTCTCCCATCACTCTCTTTCAAGAACAAATTCAAGCTCCACAATTCAGTACTTTGCTGTACTCAGAATTCAGCACCAAAGTATATAACATTGGCTTCTTCTTGAATTGTTTCTTTGTTAAATCAGAATACCTGTACAACAATTATGTGGATAAAGGGAGATTAATATAGCATCATTGACCTTAGAGTAGACTGTGGACCACAGAAATCACTAGCTCAGCATCCTCATTTTACAGAGAAGTTGAGAAACAAAGAGGTCCAGTGACTTGCCCACAGATCACTAAGCTAGAAAATGACAGAGACAGGATCATGACCTAAGTCATTAGATATCTAAGGAAGAGGTTTTGGTTTTAACCACATAAGAATATTCAATCAAATGTGCTTAGAAATAATTTGACAAAGTAATTTCATATAAATTCACAGCATAATCATAACTCAGTTTGTTATAAACTAGATACTGTAGTCAAGCCTTAGAAAATGATTCTATGAGAATGATTCTATGAGATTCTCATTCTCAACCAATATTGTCCAAAGTGTGCAAAGCAGAACACAATCATCATAGAAAGTAGATGTCATTCCAAAACAGATTTCTAACTAGGATATAGAAAGTCAGGAAGAGGGCTTCCCTGGTGGCGCAGTGGTTGAGGGTCCGCCTGCCGACGCAGGGGATGCGGGTTCGTGCCCCGGTCCGGGAGGATGCCGCGTGACGCGGAGCGGCTGGGCCCGTGGGCCATGGCCGCTGAGCCTGCGTGTCCGGAGCCTGTGCTCCCCAATGGGAGAGGCCACAACGGTGAGAGGCCCGTGTACCGCAAAAACCAAAAAAAAAAAAAAAAAAAAAAAAAAAAGTCAGGAAGAACATTATTCCCACCATAAGAAATAGAAAAAGCCATTTAATCTGTAAAATTGCAAAAATTTTTTGAGTACGTCAGGGAGCTTGGGTTGTAGCGCAGGCAGTTAGCCAAAATATTATAAAGTCAAGCACTGGTTTATCTGTGGCAGAGCATAAGAGGAAGATGGGGCCACCATACAAGTAGACACAAAGAATTTGGCTAAAATTTTTAATGAATTGCTAGATGCTGAATGTGAAATAGCATGAGGGTATAGAAACGTTGGCTGCAGGGAGCCACAAACACAACATGAACTGTCAGTCTCAGGCTTTTCTTCCCAGGCCTCCATGAAGGCTCATGCAAAAGACTGAAGGCAATGTAGGAAAATCTTAGCCTCATTGCGAGCCTCAGGGAGGGGAAAGTCAGAAAAGCCCTGCTTGTATACTTTTCCCTTCAGAAAAAAAAGCTTTAAGCTGCTGGGGAAAGGCACCAAACCCTATGGCCCCAGGACACAGTTGAAGATCCCTTGCAGCTGCCTGTGAAGAATAGGAGAATGTATTGGAGACAAGTGAGAAACCATCCTGGGTTCAGATCATTGGTGGCCTACTTCTTGGGGAGAGGCAGGATCACTGAGACGAACATACTCCTAAGACTCACACACTGGGCCTGATTGAGTCTGAGGCTGGACCAAGATTACCAGGAGGATTCCTTGCCCTAACTACCAGGTTATCAAGTACAAAGTAACAACCAACAGCACTCTATTGGCAGAGGAAGGTCAGGAACATAGAGAGAGAGATTCTTTTTGAGGAACAAGAGTATAGGGGAGGCCAAATTTGATGATCATGAGGAATGCTGAAGAAAAACCTCCAGCAAACCAAACTCTATCCTAAGTAAGAAGTATTTAGAAACTTGAAGTCAATGTGCATGGAGGGTAAGAATAACAACAACAAAATCCAAATCCAGCTCAACTACTGACTAAATTTAGTCAATATCCTACAATAGTAGCGTAGCAGAAAAAGAGATATGCCCAATAGAGGGCATATATATTCTTACCTCCATCTCTATTCTTATACACAATATCTAACATTTGTTCAAAAAAAAAAAAAAAAGACACACAAAAAGCAAGTGCAAACAGCCCACTATCAAAAGGAAATAAAATAAAAAGAATCAGAATCACAGATGATCATATGTTGAACTATTAAACATGGAATTAAAAAACAATTATTACCATAGTTAAATATAATTAATACATTAGGGGGAAAAGTGGATATCATGCATGAGGAAATGGGAAACTTTAACGGAAACAGAAACTATAATAAAGAGTAAAATGAGGAAGATGGCGGAAGAGTAAGACGCGGAGATCAACTTCCTCCCCACAGATACACCAGAAATACATCTACACGTGGAACAACTCCTACAGAACACCTACTGAACGCTGGCAGAAGACCTCAGACCTCCCAAAAGGCAAGAAGCTCCCCACGTACCTGAGTAGGGAAAAAGAATGAACAGAGACAAAAGAATAGGGGCGGCACCTGCACCAGTGGGAGGGAGCCGTGAAGGAGGAAAGGTTTCCACAAACTAGGAGCCCCTTCGCGGGCAGAGATTGCGGGAGGCGGAGCGGGGAGCTTCGGAGCCGCGGAGGACAGCACAGCAACAGGGGCGCGGAGGGCAAAGCGGAGAGATTCCCGCACAGAGGATCGGCGCCGACCGGCGCTCACCAGCCCGAGAGGCTTGTGTGCTCGCCCGCCAGGGCAGGCGGGGCTGGGAGCTGAGGCTCGGCTTCCATTGGAGCGCAGGGAGAGGACTGGGGTTGGCGGCGTGAACACGGCCTGAAGGGGGTTACTGCGCCACGGCTGGCCGGGAGGGAGTCCGGGGAAAAGTCTGGACCTGCCGAAGAGGCAAGAGACCTTTTCTTGCCTCTGTGTTTCCTGGTGCGCGAGGAGAGGGGTTTTAAGAGCGCTGCCTAAAGGAGCTCCAGAGACGGGCGCGAGCCGCGGCTAAAAGCTCGGAAACCAGAGACGGGCGGGAGACGCTAAGGCTGCTGCTGCCGAGCTCCAGAGACGGCCGCGAGCCGTGGCTATCAGCGCGGACCGCAGAGACGGGCATGAGACGCTAAGTCCACTGCTGCCGCCACCAAGAAGCCTGTGTGCGAGCACAGGTCACTATCCACACCCCTCTTCCGGGGAGCCTGTGCAGCCCGCCACTGCCAGGGTCCCGGGATCCAGGGACAACTTCACTGGGAGAGCGCACAGCACACCTCAGGCTGGTGCAATGTCACGCCAGCCTCTGCCACCACAAGCACGACCCGCACTACGTGCCTCTCCGTCCCCCGCACCCCGGCCTCAGAGAGCCAGAGTCCCCGAAGCAGCTGCGCCTTTAACCCCGTCCTGCCTGAGCGAAGAACAGAAGCCCTCCAGCGACCTACACGCAGAAGCGGGGCCAAATCCAAAGCTGAGCCCCGAGAGCTGTGAGAACAAAGAAGAGAAAGACAAATCTCTCCCAGCAGCCTCAGAAGCAGCGGATTAACGCTCCACAATCAACTTGATGTGCCCTGCATCAGTGGAATACATGAATAGACAATGAATCATCCCAAATTGAGGAGCCGAGTGGATGAAAGGCTCTTGGTGCTGCAGCCAGGATTCAGTGCTGTGACTCTGAGGTGGGAGAGCCAACTTCAGGACACTGGTCCACAAGAGACCTCCCAGCTCCATGTAATATCAAACAGCGAATATCTCCCAGAGATCTCCATCTCAACACCAGCACCCAGCTTCACTCAACGACCAGCAAGCTACAGTGCTGGACACCCTATGCCAAGCAACTAGCAAGACAGGAACACAACTCCACCTATTAGCAGAGAGGCTGCCTAAAATCATAATAAGTCCAAAGACACCCCAAAACACACCAACAGACGTGGACTTGCCCACAAGAAAGACAAGATCCAGCCTCATCCACCAGAACACAGGCACGAGTCCCCTCCACCAGGAAGCCTACACAACCCACTGAACCAACCTTAGCCACTGGGGACAGACACCAAAAACAATGGGAACTACGAGCCTGCAGCCTGCAAAAAGAGACCCCAAACACAGTAAGTTAAGCAAAATGAGAAGACAGAAAAACACACAGCAGTTGAAAGAGCAAGATAAAAACCCACCAGACTAACAAATGAAGAGGAAATAGGTAGTCTACCTGAAAAAGAATTCAGAATAATGATAGTAAAGATGATCCAAAATCTCGGAAATAGAATAGACAAAATGCAAGAAACATGTAACAAGGACCTAGAAGAACTAAAGATGAAACAAGCAATGATAAACAACACAATAAATGAAATTAAAAATACTCTAGATGGGATCAATAGCAGAATAAATGAGGCAGAAGAACGGATAAGTGACCTGGAAGATAAAATAGTGGAAATAACTACTGCAGAGCAGAATAAAGAAAAAAGAATGAAAAGAACTGAGGACAGACTCAGAGACATCTGGAACAACATTAAACGCACCAACATTCGAATTATAGGGGTTCCAGAAGAAGAAGAGAAAAAGAAAGGGACTGAGAAAATATTTGAAGAGATTATAGTGGAAAACTTCCCTAATATGGGAAAGGAAATAGTTAACCAAGTCCAGGAAGCACAGAGAGGCCCATACAGGATAAATTCAAGGAGAAATACGCCAAGACACATATTAATCAAACTGTCAAAAACTAAATACAAAGAAAGCATATTAAAAGCAGCAAGGGAAAAACAACAAATAACACACAAGGGAATCCCCATAAGGTTAACAGCTGATCTCTCAGCAGAAACTCTACAAACCAGAAGGGAGTGGCAGGACATACTGAAAGTGATGAAGGAGAAAAACCTGCAACCAAGATTACTCTACCCAGCAAGGATCTCATTCAGATTTGATGGAGAAATTAAAACCTTTACAGACAAGCAAAAGCTGAGAGAGTTCAGCACCACCAAACCAGCTTTACAACAAATGCTAAAGGAACTGCTCTAGACAAAAACACAAGAGAAGGAAAAGTCCTATAATAACGAACCCAAAACAATTTAGAAAATGGGAATAGGAACATACATATCGATAATTACCTTAAATGTAAATGGACTAAATGCTCCCACCAAAAGACACAGATTGGCTGAATGGATACAAAAACAAGACCCATATATATGCTGTCTACAAGAGACCCACTTCAGACCTAGAGACACATACAGACTGAAAGTAAGGGGATGGAAAAAGATATTCCATGCAAATGGAAACCAAAAGAAAGCTGGAGTAGCAATTCTCATATCAGACAAAATAGACTTTAAAATAAGGACTATCAGAAGAGACAAAGAAGGACACTACATAATGATTAAGGGATCGATCCAAGAAGAAGATATAACAATTGTAAATATTTATGCACCCAACATAGGAGCACCTCAATACATAAGGCAAAAACTAGCAGCCATAAAAGGGGAAATCGACAGTAACACATTCATAGTAGGGGACTTCAACACCCCACTTTCACCAATGGACAGATCATCCAAAATGAAAATAAATAAGGAAACACAAGCTTTAAATGATACATTAAACAAGATGGACTTAATTGATATTTATAGGACACTCCATCCAAAAACAACAGAATACACATTTTTCTCAAGTGCTCATGGAACATTCTCCAGGATAGATCATATCTTGGGTCACGTCACAAATCAAGCCTTGGTAAATTTAACAAAATTGAAATTGTATCAAGTATCTTTTCCGACCACAATGCTATGAGACTAGATATGAATTACAGTAAAAGATCTGTAGAAAATACAAACACATGGAGGCTAAACAATACTCAATAATGAAGTGATCACTGAAGAAATCAAAGAGGAAATCAAAAAATACCTGGAAACAAATGACAATGGAGACACGACGACCCAAAACCTATGGGATGCAGCAAAAGCAGTTCTAAGAGGGAAGTTTATAGCAATACAATCCTACCTTAAGAACCAGGAAACATCTCAAATAAACAACCTAACCTTACACCTAAAGCAATTAGAGAAAGAAGAACCAAAAAAACCCCAAAGTTAGCAGAAGGAAAGAAATCATAAAAAACAGATCAGAAATAAATGAAAAGAAATGATGGAAACAATAGCAAAGATCAATAAAACTAAAAGCTGGTTCTTTGAGAAGATAAACAAAATTGATAAACCATTAGACAGACTCATCAAGAAAAAAGGGAGAAGACTCAAATGAATATAATTAGAAATGAAAAAGGAGAAGTAACAACTGACACTGCAGAAATACAAAAGATCATGAGAGATTACTACAAGCAACTCTATGCCAATAAAATGGACAACCTGGAAGAAATGGACAAATTCTTAGAAATGCACAACCTGCCAAGACTGAATCAGGAAGAAATAGAAAATATGAACAGACCAATCACAAGCACTGAAATTGAAACTGTGATTAAAAATCTTCCAACAAACAAAAGCCCAGGACCAGTTGGCTTCACAGGCAAATTCTATCAAACATTTAGAGAAGAGCTAACACCTATCCTTCTCAAACTCTTCCAAAATATAGCAGAGGGAGGAACACTCCCAAACTCATTCTA
>NW_006799532.1:2566788-2592888 GCF_000442215.2 Lipotes vexillifer
CAGCCACTATGGAGAACAGTATGGAGGTTCCTTAAAAAACTACAAATAGAACTACCATATGACCCAGCAATCCCACTACTGGGCATATACCCTGAGAAAACCATAATTCAAAAAGAGTCATGTACCAAAATGTTCACTGCAGCTCTATTTACAATAGCCCAGAGATGGAAACAACCTAAGTGTCCATCATCGGATGAATGGATAAAGAAGATGTGGCACATATATACAATGGAATATTACTCAGCCATAAAAAGAAACGAAATTGAGCTATTTGTAATGAGGTGGATAGACCTAGAGTCTGTCATACAGAGTGAAGTAAGTCAGAAGGAGAAAAACAAATACCGTACGCTAGCACATATATATGGAATTTAAGAAAAAAAAAATGTCATGAAGAACCTAGGGGTAAGACAGGAATAAAGACACAGACCTACTGGAGAACGGACTTGAGGATATGGGGAGGGGGAAGGGTGAGCTGTGACAAAGTGAGAGAGAGGCATGGACGTATATACACTACCAAACGTAAGGTAGATAAATAGTGGGAAGCAGCCGCATAGCACAGGGAGATCAGCTTGGTGCTTTGTGACCTCCTGGAGGGGTGGGATAGTGAGGGTGAGAGGGAGGGAGATGCAAGAGGGAAGAGATATGGGAACATATGTATATGTATAACTGATTCACTTTGTTATGAAGCAGAAACTAACACACCATTGTACTGCAATTATACTCCAATAAAGATGTAAAAAAAAAAATGAAAAGAGTACAATGAGAATGCTAGGCACAAAGAAACATTGTAATAAATATTAAGAAGATTGCCACAGGCTCATCAGTGAACTCAACAAAACCAAGGAGAGAATCAGTGAACTTGACGATAGGTGAATAGAAACTACAAACTAAAAAAGAGAAAACAGAGTAGGAGAAAAAACCAGAACACAGTATCTAAGTGCTGAGGGTCAATACCAAACACAAGTGTAATTCCAAGAGAAGAGAAAGAAAATGAAGAAATACTTGAAGGAATCATAGCTAAACACTTTCTAGCATCTTAGAGAACCACAAATGAGATAAATATCAAACAGAGAAAAGCTTAAAATGCTTCCTATTCCAAGTATTAAAAATCAAAGGTAACAATTTTGGAGGCAGCCAAAATTTCAAGCATGAAAGAAATATAAAAATTATAGCAGACTTGTCAAAAATTATACACTTTACAAGACAATGGCATAACTTCTTTATGGTGAGGAAAGAATTCCAAATTCAGTGAAAATATCTTTAAAAAATGAATAAACTCATTTTAGACAGAAATTTTTTTTAGAGAATTTATTACCTGGAGATCTGCATTACAGAGACAGGGATCTGTTAAAAAATAATAAAATTATTGTAAATATCTCAAAAGCAGGTAAATATAAAAGACCTGTTTTTCTCATTTTTAATCATTCTAAAGATAATTAACTATGGCAAAAAATAATAGCAATGTATTTTGTGTATATGGAGTATATAAAAATGAAATATATGACAAAAAAAGCAAAAATTAAGCAAGTGAGCAATTGGAAGTAAAATAACTTATAATATATGAAGATAGCCTGTAAATAATAAAAACATATGTGGTATAGTTCCTTAGAAAACTAAAAATAGAATTACCATATGACCCAGCAATCCCACTACTGGACATATACCCAGAGAAAACCATAATTCAAAAAGACATATGCACCCCAGTGTCCATTGCAGCACTATTTACAGTAGCCAGGTCATGGAAGCAACCTAAATGCCCATCGACAGACGAATGGGTAAAGAAGATGTGGTACATATATACAATGGAATATTACTCAGCCATAAAAAGGAACGAAATTGGGTCATTTGTAGAGACGTGGATGGATCTAGAGACTGTCATACAGAGTGAAGTAAGTCAGAAAGCGAAAAATATCATATATTAATGCATATATGTGGAACCTAGAAAAATGGTACAGATGAACCAGTTTGCAGGGCAGAAATAGAGACACTGATGTAGAGAACAAAGGTATGGACACAAAGGGGGAATAGTGGTGTGGGGGTGGTGGTGGTGGGATGAGTTGGGAGATTGGGATTGACATATATACAATAATATGTATAAAATGGATAACTAATAAGAACCTGCTGTATAAAAAATAAATTAAATTAAATTTAAAAAAAACCATATGCAGTATACTCCAGGAAAATCACTAAAAGTTTTCCAACAGGCTTAAGTAATGGGATAGTATCAAAGATAAGAGAGTTATAAAAAATAATCAGTTAATCCATAAGCAGGCAGAAAAAGAGAAAAAGGAACAGCAAAATCAGGTGGAACAAACAAAACAAACTACAAGATGACCTATCATCTCTATCAATAAATGCAAAATATAGTTAAAAGACAGATTTTTTTCAGAATGAATAAAAATGCTGGCCCCAACTACAGACTGTCTGCAAATAACATAAAGATATAAGATATAAATACATGTATAGCTTGTAAATAAAAACATAGAAATACATATACATATGTATACACATACATCAGAGTGTACACCATATTAACTCTATGTGGAACACATACAACAAGTAAATTCTATTCTCTGTATTAATTTCAAAGTGGATTTGTGAAACATACCTATGCTTGGAAGCCGACAACAAATGTAACTTCTGTGAATCCTTCCCTATACTCACTAATTAGATTTTCTCTCTCCCTTGTCTGTCCTCTCGCAATACCCAATTTGAAACTTTGTCATAGCTCTCACGACCGATTTGTGGTAGGATGAGGGTCCAGAACTAAGCCTAGCCAATGAATCGTGAGCTGAAATAAGGTATGTGCCCCTTCTGGCTCTGAGCACTCAATTGCTAAGGCAAGTGCAAAGCCCTTTCCTTTCCCCTGGCACAGCAATAACCAATATTCAAGATGATCACAGCTCCATCCACCTGGATTTCAGAAAGCAATGTGGGGAAGAAACCAGTGACCCAAAATGGGTAAGTGGCATGAAAAAGAAATGTTTTGTTGTTTAAACCAAAAATCAGCAAACTATAACCCATGGGCCAAGTCAGGTCAGTTGCATGCTTTCGTAAATAAAATTTTGTTGGAACACGGCCATGTCCATTTATATGTTGTGTATGAGTGCTTTCATGCTACATGGGCAGAGTTGAATAGTTTTGACGGATTGTATGGCCCGCAAAACAGGCAATATTTACTAGCTAGCCCTTTACAGCAGAGCAAGGATTAGGGTGAGGCACGTAGGGTGCAAAATTTAAGGAGGCGCTCACTATCAGGGTCATGCAAGAACTAACTCTGCTCTTGTACTTGGTAAATGGAATTGTCAATTTCAAAGCAATATTTAGATTCAGAAATGAATAATGAATTGTACATACCATGTTTAAATTTTGTATACATCATAAGAACAAATCATATGGCAAAAATATTATATTTTAATTTCAGTACACAATTCACTATGACTTATACCAGGATTTTCACTATGAATTAAAGCAATATCTAAGCCCATAGAGTAATGTAAAAATCAGTATTATGCTTCATGCACATTATATCTAAACTACCTTAAAACAACTTTAAAATAGAAATTATCCAAAACTGTAAAGTGTTCCTTTTTCCATCATGTTTAACTGTCAAGGATATTGTGTTAATCCTTGACTACTTCTAAAACTACAGATTAGAACATGAAGAGAAGTAAGAAAATGGACACTTGGTACTCCTGGAAAATGATGGTTCATTATTCAAGAATTTATTGCATTCATGCTGAAAGATTCGACAAACTAATGTCTTTTACTTACCACCTCTGCTCAAAATCCTTCCTGCATGCCAAAACAGAATCTATGACACCAGCCACATCACAACCAATAAACCTTCAACTATTCCTTCGTAGTCACCTTTTGTTTGGAAGATACTGTGCAAGAGACGAAGAGAAGATTTTCCGCTGGGCTTGAACAGTGATAGTCAACGAATAGTTGTTTAGAATTATGGGTGTTGCTAGATCTTGAATGATAGCAGTAACAAAGTATTTTTAAAATTTTGTATTTCGTGGTTATTTGTGGAGTTCTCTTAAGTACAGGGGCCTGGGCATGTGCCCCTTTTGCCTGAGTTTAAGGATGTACTGGAAGAAGGGTGTGGTGTGAGCCCAGAACACTGAGGCTCACCAGTAGGAAAGGCTGGGCACCCACCAAGTAGCCAGAAGGAGCTGGACCCCTAGACAAGGACCCAAAGTCAGACAAAAGACTTATTTCACTGTTCAATAGACTTTGTCTCAGAGGGTCTGGAAGTGGCCCTCGTGTAACCAGATGGACAGCACTCACTCACCATTCCAGACCTAGCTCTCTCCTGGGTTCATGTGCTCACTTGCAGTGGTGTCCTTCAAGACTCCACAGTGGAATGTAAATTGGTGCAGCCACTATAGAGAACAGTATGCAGGTTCTTTAAGAAACTAAAAATAGAGCTACCATATGATCCAGCAATCCCACTCCTGGGCATATATCTGGTAAAGATGAAAACTAATTCACAAAGATATATGCACCCCAATGTTCATAGTAGCACTATTTATAACAGCCAAGACATGGAAGCAACATAAGTATCCACTGACAGATGAATGGGTAAAGATGATGTGGTATGTATACACCACACACACACACACACTGGAATATTACTCAGTCATTAAAAAAATGAAATGAAATAATGCCATTTGCAGCAACATGGATAGACCTAGAGATCATCATACGAAGTGAAATAAGTCAAAGACAAATATCATGACATTACTTATATGTGGAATCTAAAAAAAATGATAAAAATTAACTTAGTTACAAAACAGAAACTGACTCATAGACATAAAAAACAAATTTATGATCCACCAAAGGGGAAAGGGGAAGAGGGGTAAATCAGGAATTTGGGATTAACAGATACACATGACCATATATAAAATAGATAAACAACAAGGTCCTGCTGTATAGCACAGGGAACTATATTTGACATCTTGTCATAACCTATAATGGCAAAGAATCTGAAAAAGTATATAATATATATATATGAATCATTTTGCTGTGTTAGTTTCAAGTGTACAGCATTGTAAATCAACTGTATTTCAATTAAAAAAAAGACTGCACAATGGAAAGCCCTCTTTGGCTCTGCTTTCTGCCCTTGTTCCTAAGTCTGACTATGCTCCTCCTTTCGCCCTGCTTCTGCAAAGGGGAGACATAGTTTCATTCATTCATTCACTCATTCAATTTACTTGTTTTAGACAACAAGGACTTTTTTGCTCTGTGCCTTTCATGTGGAAGGCTTAGATGAAGGTATTGAAAGGGAAAGGACATGGACAAATGTCATTTCTCTCTCTAGGGAGGACGAAGAGGAAGGAATGGGGAACAGACATCTCCTGAGCATATATTTTGCTGCTGCATTGTGCTGTTTTAGTTGAATCCTCAGAGCAGCCCTGTCATCTTTACGTAAGGGAAATGAGAATCAAAGAGGTCAACACAGCTAATAAATACTAAGTCTTATGGCTGGACTTGAGATTTCTGACTCAAAGGTTATTTTTATTACATCATGTTTATCGTTTATTAAAAGATAAAAAAAGGACACATATGCAAATACTGTAATAAAAATCTACCTGTGAGTGTTGCAGGGTTTAGGAAAGAAAAAGCCATGTCTGCCTCACGGCAAATAATGGGAACAATCTGGGACCAAGCACTGGGTCTTAGTTCATCTTCTGAAGTGGGAAGCAAATCGTTATTTCACGTGTGATGTAGAAATGAATTCAATGCCAAAGGGCCAAACGAAAAAGTAAATGGGCAGGAAGAAACACTGGAGACAGAAAGAACTCTGGGGCTTGACATCTTGGGGCTCAGCAAGCAGAGAATGGACAAACATACAGAAGAAAATACCCCAGCTGGGCCCCAGGAGACAAACTATGTAGGTTAATGTCTCTCTCCACTCTCATTCTGTGGTTTCAGTGGTGGAAAATCTGCAAAAGGCCCTTATACCCCTCCTTGCTTTTGGATGGAAGAAATCTCTTCAGGGACACGTCAGTTTATAAATAAGACCTCCTGTACTGAAAGAGCATAGAGCAGGGGGCTTATCCTGCTGAGCAACTGTTGATGAGGCTGATTGCCAGGAGGGTGACCTGGGGAGCCATGGGCAGGGTTAATTATAGAACAGTCAACTGTGTGCTTCTGTCAATCACCTGGGCAAGTTTGGAGAGCAGTTGTCTGGAGGTACAGGCAGCCAATCCCACTGTGAGCCGCACTCCCAGGCCAGGCAGAATGCAGCCTTTGATCTAGAACTCTAGAGAAGAGAACCGGCTTCCCTGTCCAGCCACCCTTTGGGTCAGCTGGCTAGGGAAGCCACATTGCAGCTGGCTTCGGCCTCAGTTTTGGAATCCTGTGCTCAGTGTCATCTTTCTGCCCCTCCTTCCATTTTCCTGTCCTGTATTTTAGTTAAGTGTACACAGTTCAGGAGCCCCTACTATCTATTGAATCTGTGGGGGAGACAAAGGACAAATTCTGTGTCCTCTTCTCTATTTCCCTGTGTGAAGCCCAGCACATGGCACATGGTAGACATTGAAGAATCGATTACTGAATGAATGAATGAACTGCAATGTAGCCACCCTATTTTTCATAAAACTCAAGTCTTGTGGTACTTTCAAGGGTTACATTGTGGGGACTGTTGATACCTCATTATTTCAATATGAAAAAAACAGTGGATAAAAACCCTGCTATCAATGCTGTGCTCGAACATAAAGACGAATTTCCCCAAAACTCAATAGCTTCCTCTCCCCTCTTCCTTTCAAAACAGGCTCCTGTGTCTAGTCCTCTATTATATGGGACTGCATGTGCATCTCGTTATTCTCCAGGCCTTATCTGCCCAGGTCCCACTCCTGAGTCCAGGGGTAGCCAGGTAAAGACAGTACCCAGTGTGGTACTCACAGTAAATGGGTTCAAGACTCCAGGTATCCATGACTGGAACAAAGTAGAGGGAGACAAAGTTCCAGCTGGGAACAAAATGTTGAGTCTAATTCAAAGGCAACATGTAGACATAGAAAAGAGAGGAGAGAGTTGGCATCTGAGATTGTCAAGTGCAGATTGAGCTATACGCTAAGAACAAGTCAAATAGAGCAGTTCTAGAATTTTGTCATGGTCAGCAAGGATGAGCCAGGCTAGCCTCTGTTCAGAGCACACCTAGCGGATTTGAGGATGCTGATTAGGAATTTAGACCCAGATGAGCAGCATCTTTAAATCTGCCTGTGGTAGAGGCCTAGCTGACACTCACTCACTCTGCTCTTTTCTGCCCTGTTCCCAGACTATGCTGGAACCTCCGAATTGCCCCTTCAACTCCTGTGCTTAAAATGTTCACTGAGCACTTGCTAAATTCTGACACTCTCTTGCACTGGGAACACAGCAATGACCATGGCAGATGCAGTCTCTGATCTCTCAGATTCCATGGGATCCATGAACACTTTGTGCTCTTCTCACAGGCCTAAAGCATTGACCCAGCATGACATCACTCCATAAAGCTGTCTGTATACATTTCATTTCCAGAGTTTCCCATCCAACATTGGAGCCGGAATCTGACTCCCCGGTTCCCCTTCCATGAACTCAGCCCCTTCACTCTTTAAGGTTTTCCTGCTAACCAATCCTGTAAAATGCAACAGTTATTATTCTTGGCTTATCAGTTTCAAACACCCTTCTTTAGATGATATTTTCTTGGAGTTTTACCTCTATATTAGATGCCTGTTTGGGACCTTATCATATGCCCTTCACTCCTTCAGACAGCTCGACCTTCTCCGTTGGAAGTTTTGGAAGGTCAAATTTTGTTCTCCTTCAAGGAGTCCAAGTACAAACCCTGGTGTCTCAGGGGGTAGTGTGCCCTCCCCTTTCCATCCTGTCCATTACTCCCTCCCCTCTCTTCTCTCTGCTGGGTAGACCAGCTGAGCTCCTTTCTTCCAGACTCCATCCAGCTCGAGTAAATGAACAAAAAATCAGAGTAGGTCATCTCTCAATGGTTTATAAGCCAAGTTACTGAGAGCTTCCAAAAGACTCCACTATTTTCTACTCCTCTGGGAAACATGTAAGGTCCTTTATTTCTTGAAACACAACTGGTGTTTGCACCTTCCCTGTCAGTTTCTCCGTGGGGCCTGAAGGAGGCAGCTACTCAACAAACCCATTGCTCCGGCATGACCTCTACCCAGAATCTCTTCCTTGCTGTTCTCAGTCTCTAACCTACTGATGAATCTTTACATCAATGATAATTATTTAAATGCCCATCTCTCATGTTAGACTAAGAATTGTGTTTCCAGGTCTGTAGGGAATTGAATAGTGTCTCTCCCCTACCCTCGACAAAAAATTCCTTCCACATGGAATCTCAGAATATATCCTTCTTTGGAAATAAAGGCTGTGCAGATATAATTAGTTAAGATGAGGCATCTGGATTAGGTGGACCCTAAATCTAAAGACTGGTGTTTTTATTAAGAGGAAGAAGAGAGTCACTCAGACGCAGTAACACAGAAGACACACACACACACACACAGGGAAGAATGCCTCATAAAGACAGAGGCAGAGACTGGAATGACAGAACTAGAGCCCAGGACCACCAAGGATGGCCAGCAACTGCCAGAAGCTGGGAGAAAGACATCAAACAGATTCTCCCTCAGAGCCTCTAGGAGGAATCAACCCTGTCAATGCCTTGATTGTAGACCTCCAGCCTCCAAGAAATATGAGAGAATAAATTTTTGTTGTTTTAAGCCACCTAGTTTGTAGTAACTTGTTACAGTAGCCCTAGGAAATGAATACAATATCTAATTCCTAGTATCTAATAATGCTGGTGGGAGCCACCATTTATGAGCAGTGTGACTTTGGACAGATCACATTATCCCCAATGCTAAAACAGGGATGATAATGATGGCTCTCTCCAGAACTTCTGTGAGCACCAAATGTGGTGAAGTTATTTTAAAAAATGCTTTATAATCTAAAATGGATACCATAAATATTAGCAGTTGGAATTATACTTATGATTTCAGTTATATTATCAGGAAAGGAGGAGGGAAGGAAGGAGGGAAGTTGAGTGAAAGCAAGGAAATGGAGGGGAATAAAGAAGCCAACTAATTTATTAATTCTAAGGTACAACTGTTTCTATTAATCTCTTGAATCTTTTTATTATTTTAGAAGTTTATGACTTTCTTAATTCCAGATAATTAATTTTAGTTTCAAGACATTTAGAAAGGGAGCCAACCAAACACTGGAATATATTTGACTTTCTAGTGTCAAAGAGATAAAAATTAAGAGCCAATGTCTACTGAATAATTTCTAGGCGCTAAAATCTTACTCAGCATTTTGCCTGCACCATCTCATTTAACTCTCACAGCTCTATAATGTATGGACCATATATTCCATTACAAATGAGGAAAACAAAGGCTCCAAGAGGCTTCACCATCTGCCCAAACTCACACAGTCAACCCATTCTGTCTGACTTCTGAACCTGTGTGCTGAACCCCAACCCAATCCTACTTTGGTCTCACAACCAGAAAAGCCAGGAAATACACCTGCCCCCTGCCAGGATCACTCCCAGCTGTGACACTTATACAACCCATTTTATGGCCTCCCTGTGAGGATTCATTCCCTTCCCCAAACTCCTAAGTTCAATGGCAGGTGCATCACTGTCCGCTCACTAATGTGTACTTCAAGGCTGTTATTAACCTGCTGGAATCTGAGCTGCCACCTCCTACTTGGGCAATTTTCCAACCATTTAGTGGCATAATCATCAGAGACAAGGATGTAAACATTTCCTCCCCGCAGCCTGCGAAGAGGGCCAGAGGACTCAACCTTGGTGAATTCCCTGTGGGAAGCTGCTCCTTGGGTAACTGTAGAATTGGGCTTATCCGGTGACAAATTTGGAGAGGCTGAAATGATTTCTTGCCCCCCGCCCGACTTCCCTACTTTATCAATAGAACCTATATTTAAAGTCGACACAGATTCAGCAATAAAGAGAAGCAAAACACAGTACACATTATAACATGGATGACCTCAAAAACATTATGCTAAATGAAAGAAACCAGACAAAAAAGGCCATGTATTACATAAATCCATTCATATGAAATGCTCAGAAAAGCAAATCTGTAGAGACAGAAAGTATATTAGTGGTTGTCTGGGGCTGGGGGTAAAAAATGTAAACCACAAACAGGTACAAGGGATCTTTTTTTTTTTTTTTAATAATACACAATGTATTTATTTATTTATGGCTGTGTTGGGTCTTCATTTCTGTGCATGGGCTTTCTCTAGTTGTGGCAAGTGGGGGTCACTCTTCATCGCGGTGCGCAGGCCTCTCACTATCGCGGCCTCTGTTGTTGCGGAGCACAGGCTCCAGACGCGCAGGCTCAGTAATTGTGGCTCACGGGCCCAGTTGCTCCATGGCATGTGGGATCTTCCCAGACCAGGGCTCGAACCTGTGTCGTCTGCATTGGCAGGCAGATTCTCAACCACTGCGCCACCAGGGAAGCCCCAAAGGATCTTAATGAGTTAATGAAAATGTCCTAAAACTGGATTATGCTGATAGTAGCACAACTTAATATATTTACTAAAAATCTTTGAATCATACACTTAAAAGAAGTAAATTTTATGGTATGCAAATTATCTCTCAATAAATGTGTCTTTTAAAAAAGTCAACTCAGGCTTTCTAAAATTCCTAAGTTGCTTGCTAACTGGAAATTCGAGAAAAAGAGCTCAGATATCGAGCAATAAATATATATTCCAATATCCAAAAGGGGGTTTCTGATTTGGGAAGCCATGCTAATATAAGAGAATTTTCTTCCAACTCTGGAAATGGAAAAAGAAGTATCTTCCATTTTACCCCAATGTGTGATTCATCTGCTCCCTGACAATAAGACACTGACTTTTCCTTGGAATTTCATGGGACCAGAATCTAGGTGTAAAGTTGAGTCCTACTAAAATGAGGTATCACCTCACACCAGTCAGAATGGCCATCATCAGAAAGTCTATAAATAATAAATGCTGGAGAGGGTGTGGAGAAAAATGAACCCTCCTACACTGTTGGTGGGAATGTAAATTGGTGTGACAACTATGGAGGTTCCTTAAAAAACTAAAAATAGAGTTACCCTATGATCCAGCAATCCCACTCCTGGGCATTTATCCAGAGGGAGCTCTAATTCAAAAAAATACATGCACCCCAATGTTCATAGCAGCACTATTTACAATAGCCAGGACATGGAAGCAACCTAAGTGTCCATCGACAGATGAACGGATAAAGAAGATGTGGTATATATATACAATGGAATATTACTCAGCCATAAAAAGGAGTGAAATAATGCCATTTCCAGCAACACGGATGGACCTAGAGATGAACATACTAAGTGAAGTAAGTCAGACAGAAAAAGACAAATTTCATATGGTATTGCTTATATGTGGAATCTAAAAACAAAATGATATGGAGCTTCTCTGGTAGTGCAGTGGTTAGGAATCTGCCTGTCAATGCAGGGGACACGGGTTCGAGCTCTGGTCTGGGAAGATTCCACATGCCGCAGAGCAACTAAGCCCATGCACCACAACTACTGAGCCTGCACTCTACAGCCCATGAGCCACAATTACTGAGCCCACAAGCCACAACTACCAAAGCCCATGCACCTAGAGCCCATGCTCTGCAACAACAGAAGCCACCGCAATGAGAATCCCTGCTCCGCAACGAAGAGTAGCCCCCACTTGCCACAACTAGAGAAAGCCCGTGCGCAGCAGCAGAGACATAACACAGCCAAAAATAAATAAAATAAAATTAATTAATTTAAAAAAATGATACAAATTAACTTATTTACAAAATAGAAAAAGACTCACAGACTTACCTAGAAAACAAACTTATGGTTACCCAAGGGGAAGGGGTGGGGAGGGATAAAATAGGAGTTTGGGATTAAAATATACACACTACTGTATATAAAATAGATAGCCAACAAGGACCTACTGTATAGCACAGGGAACTATATTCAATATGTTGTAATAACCTATAAGGGAAAATAATCTGAAAAAAACCCTATATATGTATATGTATGTGTATGACTGAATGACTTTACACCTGAAACTAACACAACATTGTAAATCAACTATATTTCAATAAATTAAAAAAAGTAAAGTTGAAGTCCTATGATTAAATATGCACGTGTAAATATGAATATAAATCTACGCATGTATGTATATAATATATATTTATAGGCATGTATGGCTAAAATTCAGGAATATAAGGCAATAAAGAGTTTTACTTTATTTCCTATAAGGTACAAAAGTTTGTTTGGAAGATACAAATAGGCTGGCAAAATGTAAGAATTTTAAAGCTCTTCAGTTGATTTATTATGGACATCCAGCAGGGTTTTTTCACCCGTAATTGTACTGGAAAGAAATGTGGCCTCATAACTGTAGCTATGAAGTCGAAAAGAGGTATTTCTACCTAGTAAATGCTGAGTCACTCTGGTGCCTTACCTAAGGAAATTTTCTCTAGAGATTTTCTAAGAGCATCACAGTTATCACACTGGTAAGAGCTCTCATATGCCAGCCCTGCGCCTGCCATGACCACCAATACAATTGTGACCACTCACCACCATTGTCACAACCACTCCACAGCGCTTAACCCACAAACTACTCCAATCCATCTAGTGCCACTGTCTACTTCTGACCAGAGCACCTGTGTTTCTTTGATGAGAAGTGGTTCTTGCTGCCCTCTACCAGTCCCTGGATTTTTCAGGATAAATCCCAGTGGGCTACTGGGCTTTCAGTCACATGCAGGCTCAGTCCTTGAACCAACCAACATAAGCCAGATCAATCAACCCACTAGTAAGTTGGATCTGGAAATAGTCAAGGAGGTGGTTAGTTATTATGAGCCATTCTGTGCTGGAAAGGTCCCGTGGATACCGGTGAGGACATGATCCTGTGGCTGGCTCATTTCACAAGATGATATGCCCAGACTGCCTACCTGGCCTTTTTCCTGAGCAATGGGTTCTCTTCATCTTTTAGGAAGTTCAGTGATAAGAGGGGCAGCCAGTATTTCAGGCACAGACTCACTCTAGTCTTGATAATTTAAAGACAATCTACTCAGCTTTTCTGCCAATATCCTCTTTGAAGTTTCCACAAGTTTCCTTCCACTAAAAGTTTCCTCTTTTAGTTTCCTCTGAAGTTAAGGTCAGAATCTTTTGATTTGGGGCCAAATTCTCACATCCCACATTATTTCCTCTACACTAGATCTTCAAACTCTTGAGATCTAACCCTCAAATCGTGAGCCAGGTTTGGCATGATTTGGATTTTACCCTTTCCTAACTGTATGACCTTGGACAAGTTAATTATATACCCTTTGAGACTCCATTTCCTATCAAATGGAGATCCAACAGGGCTACTGAGAGGAGTAAATAAGAGAATGCGTGTAACGGCCCCCAAGTTCATAATGCATGCTCAATAAAAGCCTATGTCTCTCTTTCTCTGCTCTTTGGATTATACAGAGTCTGAGAGCAAGCAGTGAGTACTCTCTGGTGTATTTTCCCTCAGTTCCTTATGATAGTCTAAAGAAGAAACAGATAAGTAATAGCAAAAGCATATTTGTTGAAGGAATAAATAGCACAGTGCCATGAAATGCAGCAAACTTAGCCTCTGTGAACCCAAGAGGACAATCTTAATTAAACTCCCAAGACACAAAGCAGCCATGCTGAAAGCTTTTATAAAGACATTTAGCATCCTTGTCCATTATCTGATTGTCATAGTACAGCTGTCACTCATATTATATACTATGGGGCAAGTGGCACGTCAAGAGCAGTAAAATAATTTTTACACTGTTCATAACTGTGGCCTGGTCCCCTGAATCTTCTAGAGATGCTATGGATTGCCTAGTATGTTTTAGTTAATTTTGGGGGGGGGGGGCTTAAGTTAGCATATATTGATTTAGGCGCTTGCAGTTAAGAAACCTGATTGATACAGGAAATAAGGCCTCAGGGAAAAGGGAAAATACGGCCGCAGGGAAATGATGATTTGTGAATCAGGCAGCTCATGATATGCAGTGCAGAAATTGAAGTTCTCTCCTGTGGTCACTTGGAATGTTGTGTCCATTGAAGGCCAGGCTTAGGGAGAACTCTCTGGCCTCTATTTTTTTTTAATGAAGAACTTCAGAAATTCAGGGATTGTAGAATTGGGGGGTATGCTCCTAACAGTATTGGACAACTTAAAGAAATAGCATGATAAGTGCAAAATACTAAGTTCTTGGCTTAAGGCACAGGCCAAAAAAATCAGGAACTCTCTATGGATGTACTAAAATAATTGCTTATCTCTTATAGCTGCAGGGTTAAGATAGCTGAAAAATCACTCAGTGTTTGATCCTGCAGGTTAGTGAAAAATGTCAGATGAATTCATCAGGTCTCTTTAGGGAAGTTAAAATAGTAAGAAAGAAGCAAATATAGAGAATTTGGGATGGGGGAATATGGGAAGATATAGATGGAAAAATACCCTGACACTCCACACCTACCATGACTCCCCTGGCAGGAGACCTTTTCCCCTGCCATTTCAGTGGTTTCTTCCTTGCTTGAAGACCCTGTAATGACCCAGGTTGTAGCATCTGTCTTACAGAAGTGATGCAATTCTCATCAGGCTCTACTCAAATGCCCCATAAGAGCTCCAAACAACTAGGATGACTCAGATATATGACAAAAATCAGACCCTGGAGGAAAGGTTTAGTCAAAGAAACTTCTAGAATATTGATCATTTAAAATCTGGAGAACATGTATAGGAATAGGTTCTGAGGACACTAGACAAAGGAGTAGAAAGTTGATTTGAAATAGGGTGAATGCATCAATATTGGTGCAGTTATCAGACACTGGATTCAATGTGTTGGCATAAACAACTGGGAGTGCCTCTAATTATTTGCTCAGTTGGTTGACCAAAACCTGGATTCAGTAGTAGCCCAGGGTAAATGAAGTTGAGATGCCATAAATTCCTTAACATACAATATACAAAAAGAATGCAGAATCAGAGAGATAGAAATGTTGGAGTGAATTTATTCTGTGTAAGCCACTCATCTCTTAGATTCCCTAAGAGGACTCAGAAGACATTTTTTTTTTCAACAATGAATTGAAAAATACTTTATTGTGGAGATCACAAGAATCTTGGAAATTATTTCCTATATGCCAGAGATGCTGGGAAAAGTCATCACAATTAATGTTGTTGTCTTTATTTCAGAGGAAATGCTAGCACCCAACATAAGAGCACCTCAATATATAAGGCAAATGCTAACAGCCATAAAAGGGGAAATTGACAGTAACACAATAATAATGGGGGACTTTAACACACTACTTACACCAATAGGCAGATCATCCGCCTCGGAAGATTTAAGAAAATTGAAATCACACCAAGCGTCTTTTCCAACTACAACATTATGAGATTAGAAATCAATTACGGGGGAAAAAAACCCCTAAGAAAACAAAGAGGAAATGCTAGGATCCCTGTGTGGCGATGGCCAAGTACCGTCACTTTTCTTCTAAAGGCAAGATAGGTTGGATAATGTAATGGGTGGCAGACCTGAGAAGTAACCATAGGTTCCATAGGTGATTTCCCATGGAAAAGACAGAAGGTGTCCACGCTTCACTATTTTTCAGGGTTATGTCAGCTATCTGGTTCTGGCCACACTTTAGTTTATGGGGGTCCTGGTCATCTTTCCATCCCTACAGGACATCAGTTTTGTCCAATCAAAAGATAAGTTCATGCTGAGACATGCTAAGTAAACTGGAGTTAACAGTTCCTAAGTGACTTGGTACAATACCTACATGCCAGCAGGTAGGAGATGATTCAATAAAAATACAGTGGCCTGACATTTCAGCAGACTCTCTGGGGGAATGATCTGGTTGATGTCAAGAAATGTACCCTAAAGAGAAAGACAAGTAACTCTACAATTGTAATACGTCTATTTGTATTATGATGGCAAAATTTAGCACATCTGGACATGTTTTTCTGACCCATGCACCAGATGATAAAAAAGTTGACAACTCTGTGCTCTGGAACAGTGATTTTCAAACTTTAGCACACATCAGAATCACCTGGAGAGTTTGCTTAAACAGATTTCTGGTTTAAAATTTTCTGATGCTCCCTACTCATAGGGTTTCTGTTTCAGTAGGTCTGGAGTGTGGCTCAAAAATTTGCATTTCTGAAAGTTTTCATGTGATATTGACACTGCTGGTCCAGGGATCAGAGTTTGGGAACCAATGTCATAAAAGAACAAAAAGTTCTCCAGTTTGTTCAGTCTCTAATGTAAGTATCTTTGCTACTTCTCATCTAACACAGGGGTCCCCAGCCCCTGGGTCACGGATATGTACTGGTCCATGGCCTGTTAGAAACCAGGCCGCACAGCAGGGGGTGAGTGGCGGGCTAGCGAGCAAAGCTTCACCTGTATTTACAGCCACTCCTTATGGCTCACATTACCACCTGAGCTCAACCTTCTGTTAGATCAGCTGCGGCAGTAGATTCTCATAAGAGCGCGAACCCTACTGTGAACTGCATATGCGAGAGATCCAGGTTGCGCACTCCCTATGTGAATCTAATGCCTGATGATCTGAGATGGAGCTGAGGCGGTGAGGCTAGCACCGGGGAGCGGCTGCAAATACAGATTATCATTAGCAGAGAGATCTGGCTGCACAGAGACCATAATAAATCAGTTGCTTGCCGACTCATATCAAAACCTAGCTAGTGAAAACAAGCTCAGGGCTCCCACTGATTCTGCATTATGGTGAGTTGTATAATTATTTCATTATATATTACAGTGTAATAATAATAGAAATAAAGTGCACAATAAATTCAATGCACCTGAGTCATCCCAAAATCATCCCCCACCCTATCCATGGAGAAATTGTCTTCCATGAAACTGGTCCCTGGTGCCAGAAAGGTTAGGGACTGCTGATCTAACAGATCCAGTGATATTTTAAAAAAAAAATTGTGACAAGTTAGAATGCTGTATATAACCTGTTGCAAGCCACAATTGGAGAATCAAAAAGGTGGTTCCTAGAGTTTGGAGGTAAAACCATGTCTTCTTCAGCATTTACCATAGTTCTGCCATTGAAAGACAGCTCTTGGACCATGGTAATAACTGTGTACTTGACCAAAATAAACAAGGCCAGACAAGTTAAGTAACTTCATTTAAGGTAATAAGGAATAGAGTCAGGGCTTGATACCAAGCCTATGCCCTCATCAGTACCATCCCCTGCCCCCGCTAGGATTTTGCTGGGGCAAAATGCTGGGGTTGGCTTATACTCATGGTTGTAGTAAGATAACTGGTTCATATAGATATATTTGACCGTAAAATCTTTTAAACTTTGAATAATTGCAAAGGGTTTATATCCTTGAAGCCAGATAAGAGTTTTAGCTCAGGCTCATGTTTGGGCTTTACTTTCCTTACCTGTAAAATAAAAAAGTCAAATTTAATAACTGCACATGTCCTAGCTCTAAATTTTTGTGAGTATACTTCTCAGGTCTTTCATATATACTATACCCTCACCCAATCAAAAAAATCTTATATTCCCTATCAATATTGCCAATATTTCTAAATATTATAAAAGCACTTTACATTTCATTCTTGCTGTGTCATATTCAATAAGAGTGACAAACTATAAAATGAAAAAACAAAAGGAGGCTATTTTTCCTGTAGTTTTCAACTGCATTAATTCCCTTTCTCTAAAAACTCCAGTGAGATTTTTCTGTATTTGAATTTAAGATAATTTATACTTCTTTTCCCATAGACTTCATATTTTAGTGCACTAAATCCATTACTTTCTCTAGACTGCCACAAAAGACCTTCCCCACAAAATGAGCTAAACTTAATGCAACAATGACACATTCTATTAAATGGGCTGTAAATAGTTCTGAAGTATCAACAAGAGCCTCAGATGTCTTGACTCAATAAGACTCAAGACAAATTCAGATGGTGACATTTTCCTCTGTAATTCTTTTATTTCTGTACCCATTTAAGTGATTTCCAGAGCCTGCTAAATGTCATCTAAGTAAGCTTGAGAGACTATTTTGAAGGGATTTTAAAAAATGCAGTTATACCTCTATTTGACAACACCATCTGCTGCCAGCATCTCACTTTGTTGGCTTCTGGTTCTGTTAACTCCTTCGTCACTGCAGTTATCTGAGTACTGACACCTCTTTTCAACACAAACCAATGCAACTATCAAATAGTTAGGGACATATATGCCCTCAGAGGGGTCAACATTATCATGGAGCTCCATAATACCAACTAATAGCCTAATATTTCTGCATCTAGTATAAGAAGATGCTAAATTAGATACCTGTTATTTAGTAATTGTGACATGCTTTTACTTCTGCATTATCTCGGGAGGTTGACACATTAGTTTAAGCAGGCCTAAGTGAAATACTATTCATCTCTGCAAGAGAACTACTAATAAAAGTTTCTCTCGCTTGTGTCTCTGATATTAAGTATAGCAGACTACCAGTGTCACCGTCATGATGAAGAGAGTGAATTCTCACTTCACAAAGGAGAAACAGTACCCAAATTTCTGTTTGCCCCACATATCTCCCCAGGACAAGGGATTTCTGAGTCTGCATCCAATCATAGGTGAGGTGCTAGGGCTTAAAAATCAGAATGTTAAATAGCACAGACCTGTGCTGGAGGCATTGTCTCTTATGTAGTCCTTATTAACAACTTCACATTCTTTAAGTAAAAATATTTGTGAAATACCATAATTCCTCATGGACAGTTTCAGGAATGAAGATTATCTTTTAGAGAAATTTTGAGATTATACACTGCGAGATGAATATTGAGACAACATGACTTTGGGACTTAGTAGCAGGCTTAATTCCACAAGAAACTAACTCACATGCTTTGAAAAGCTGTAGGTAGAAGTATGGCTTCACCAAGGGAGTTTAAGCTGCTCTAAAATGGATCTCAGACCCTAAGGCACCTTAACTTGTTGTATATAACCAAGTAACTGCCTTGGCACAAATGATGGGCCAAGTCTACATCACTGAGAAGATCACATATCACTTATTTAAACAAAAGAAGCACAACAGAAGTATCCTAAGAGATGAGAGAACTCTGAAAAGTAGCTTAATTATTGGAAATTTGGAAAGTACTACTAAGGGCTCTCAAATTATGGAGAAAGAAACTTCAACAACTAGGACTCTGTAATATTAGAAAAATTCATCATCACAAAGCTGGTGAAAGCTCCAAATTATCCAGTGGGACCTCACTGGTGATTCAGACACAAACAGGGCCCCCCCACCCTGCCCAGATAGAAAACACTGACATTCCTTCTTCAGGATTACACAGCAATGACTTACACTGGCCATTTAAGGTCTAAGAAGGAGCAGAGAGAACTGAAAGAGTCCTGAAGTGCCCAAAGCAAACGTTTGCATTTTCTTCAGGTCTCCAAAAGACTTCAGCTAACTGGGTATTCTCACTCATGCTGTTTTTAAAAAACAGAAACAAAAACAAAACTCTCTCCTTGTCTTCTTTCAACATGGCTAAACCTCTAGCCTATATTCTGTCTGAACCAATAGAGGATCACGGCCACCTAATTTTCTCTCACCGAAAGCTTACCTAAAAGTATAACCCAATGAGATGTGACCTCGAGGTATAGTCAGCCTGTCTCTCTCTGTGTCTGTCTCCCTCATAGTCCCTGGGAGTCTCCTCCAACAGCATGAAGTGAATAAGGGCCTTGGAGCCAGTCAGTTTAAATCCAACTCACAGCGTATGATTGATTGCATGACCTTAATTTTTTTAGCCTATTTTCTCAACTGTAATATTCAACAGAAGCACCACTGTGAGCCTTGATTAGATTTTGTTTTCTAAAACAAAATCTGAAACTTTTTTGGGAGGGGACAATCGGAGGATTTGAATATGGACTGGATGTTAGATGGTGCTGAGACATTATTGTTAATTTCCTTAAGGTACGATAATGGTAATGTAACTAGTTGGGGTAATGTCCCTATATTTAGGACATGTATCAGACATATTTAGGGATAAAGTACCATAATGTCTGTAATATATTTTTAAGTGATTCAGCAAAAAATAAATGGTAGGTTGGTGAGGAAGAGGGAGAGATGGAGGAAATGGAAGAGAAGAGAGAGAGAAAAACAAAATGTTAATTATTGATGTTAACAATTGTTAAAACTACTCTAGTGGGGTACACAAGGTAACACTTATGAAAACTGCACTAATCCTTCCCAAGAAGTATCATGTCTTCAAGATTATGTTCTACGCCATAGGCTAGGAAACCTACCACCCACATTCTGCACACCACACACTACTGACATTGTACTCCAAATGTGTAACCTATAGAAAGATATGTATTTACTGCTACGAGTTCAGACCAGGGCATGCTGAGACTTCATAGGCAAAAATGTTATATGTGGACTTGATCTCCTTATAGAGATCTAAATTTATTTGTTAAAACAGTGTAGAACTTCATCTTTTCTAACAACTTCTGGATGTTCAGTCCATTCAACATAGCCTAATACACAACTTATTAAAAAAATTTTAATAGCTATAATTTATACCTAAATAGATTCCTTTAAAATGTATAACCTGTTTCAGAAAAGGGAGGAAACTTAGAGGATGACAGGGATTTGTATACAGTATACCCCCCTTAGATATATCACAATATGTTCAGTTTCAATAATACAATATAGGTATTTCAGCATTTCATGAATAATGCATTCTTTGACCTTTTAGACTACTACATAATTGCATATCTAGAAGATAATTTGATGTATCCTGAGACCCTGAACAAAATATTGCTCATCTTTGCTTGTTATTGGCCTGTCCCCAAGAATGACGACTCTACAGCTAGCTTGAGAGATGTGTATTTGATCTAAAGCAGATAGAATACTGAGACACTTCATCTTCTTTCAAGATTTCTAGATGAATTCACAAAATGTCAACACCATCTTCAGTTGACATCCCTCTCTTCCCCTCTTAGGGACATTCAATCCTTCCTGAGATTTTTCAGGACATAACTATTGCTTTACTGTATATTTTTCCAACTTCACCACAATTGTAACTAACTTGTTTAAAACCAAGCACATCATTGATCTAAAGAATAAGGTCTTCAAACACCTTAAATGCCAATTTATGACAGCCACACTTGTAATTTTCTATATATACAGTTATACTTTACCATGTATATTTATACTACACTGTCTATACTTCTATAGAGTGGGAATCATGTCACCCCATTGAGGCAAAGACTCTTAACCACCATGGTCCAGGGGTATTCTGGTAAACTAGTACCAATCAAAACAAAACAAAAAATAAGCTTATATTTATAGATAGTATTTGTCAATTTTGTGGTGCACATACTCTCCGTTACCAACTGTTTAATCACCAGAAGGCAAAACTCCTGAATATTTAACAATTGCCTTTCCCAAGGTGATACAAGACAGGTCTAGTAACCAACTAGTGCTGACCTTACTGCTCATATGATTTTCACCAATACACAATCAAACCATAAAATTTAGAATGTTGTCTACATCACCCAGGAAGACTCAAGACACCTCAATCTATATTCATTAAATCCTTTGTTCATTCTGTCCCTTAACAAATATTTACTGAGTCTTTGGATCCCATTATAATTAGAATTAGTAACCAAAACAGAATCTCTGTGTATCATAAGAAAATCTGTGGTAGATACAGGATTTTTTTTCCTTTTCCCTGAGAAGTTCCATATGTGAAAGTTAAATACTTAAGTAGCCTCAGACTCAGTTTTACCATATGTAAAATTAAATATATTAGGACTAATTACAGAAAGATAAAATGAACTAGAAGAGTACATATCTTCAAAGTATGGCCACAGTATACCCCATGCCACATGCTGGTCTGTAGTGTGATCATTCAACTCAAGATCACATCACCAATGTGTAAAGCCTTTGTCCCCTCCTCTTGTTTCTGAGCAGAGTTGAGAGCTGCGTAAGCCAACAGAATATGGTGGAAGTGACACTGTACAGTGGCCTCTGCTTGGGTTTTTATTACTTCACTTTTCTTCATATTCATCATCATAGCTTTTTGACCATAAAAGAGGCTTAATGGTTATACTGATAAGTAGCCAAAAGATATAAAAATCCTTTCTATGAGACTTCAAGTAAGTAGCTGTTAAGTATTGAAATGACTCCACTTTTAAGGGACTGTTTGCCACCTGACCCTAAAAGATTACAGACTAGTTTGAGAGTGCTTGTCCTTTGAGGTCTAGAGCATCATGGGACAAGATGGCACATGCCATGTTAACCATCATATCCCTAGGGTTTAGCATTATTCCTGGCACTTAGTAAGCACTTAGGAAATATTTTTGGTGAATAAACAAGTGAGAACATAGACCCAGGAAGTAGATTCCAATAGTATAGACCTACACTGCCCAAGATAAGAATAATGCTTTGTTTCATTATAACTCACTTTGTAGGAGCTCTCCTTGGTGCTGAAAACTACATCTTGCCAGCAGTACTGATAATTATCATTATCAGTAGGGGCTCAGGGGTACATGGAAGAGATCCCTGCCTCCAAACACGAGTGGAAGTGTAGAATTCTTAGTGTAGGGAGGTTTTGCGCCGTTGTCAATCCAACCACCTAATGCAATTGTGGATGCGTAAGGGAGGGAGACTGACTAAACAATGAGACTTTTCTCCTCACCCAGAGACAAAGAGAGGCTAGAAACTGGGTAAGAGCAGTATAATCTTGAAGCAAGAAAGATCAAAATCCAGAAACAGAGTATTTCATTTCTAGTGTACATACCATTGACTAGAAGACCATCATGTATGCCTAAATTTGAATGTTATGGTTACCCTTTCCTTTCCTCAACAAGAGTACTCTGATGTCATACTCAGGACCTTGAATAACATGCATCTAGCATTAAGGTATTTTCCTTATATTCTTTGGTAATATGTCTTCAATCATAAAAGGAGAAAAATCTCTGATTGCTCACAAAAGAGTCATGACCATATTTAGCCAACACAATTCTTTTGCCTGAAATATAAAAAAGTTCCTGCTGTTCTTGTTTCATACAAAATAATTCAAAGAAAAAAGAAATAATAACATATCTTTTATGGGAACCTGATTTTTTCTACTTATATAATTTAAATCACCCTAAGCTACAATCATATCCTAGGACTTACACCTCCATCCCCAAGCTTATGACTCCACCAACTTTACCACAAGTCTTCCAAAGTTGCAAATTATGTGCTGAGCTTTTTTATACTCTGAAAGTATCTTAGAACTTCAAGCACTGAGATCGTAAGAACTGTATGAAACACTAGAAACACTAGTAAAGGAGAACAGATATCAAAGGAAAAGCAACACAGACTCTAAGAAATAAAGGGATTAAGGACACCAACAAGAATAGAAAAAGCAACCACTCAATGAACACACACTATGTGCAGGCTTTTGCCCAGGACTCTGTATACATTACTGCATGTAACCTCACAACAAATCTACAAAGTAATCTTATCATACCTATCTTCAAATAAAGAAACTGAGCAATAGAGAAATCAAGGAATGTGGCCCTTTTCCACTTATCTAGTGAAAAGGGAAATAAGTCTTAGAACCAGGCACTCTGATTCTAAATTCTGTGCCTTTCACCAGTAAGCCTTGCCATAATGAATCAATAAGAAATTCAAATTTCCAAGATAGACAGCCAACAGTTTTCTATCACTTTTTCCTTTTTGATTTATCCAAGTAGAATTTAATTCCAAAATTAATGGTTCTTGTTTCACACATCTTATCTATTTCTCTAGGAACACTAATTGGTTTTAAAGCAGGTCAGGATTGTTCTGTACCCACATTAGTGTCTAGAACCATACACATATGGCCCCTGATGCGTGCTCAAATATTGATTCAATTAAATTCTTAACCAGGTTTGAGTCTAAGCATTTTTTCATTCTAATTTTTAGAACAAGGATTCACTTGGAATTTTAAATTTAACATTTCAGATCTGGGGAAGACCTGAGAGAACAGCCAGTTACAGAAAGAAGACATGACTTGTTCAAGGTCACAGAGCCAGTTACTGTCAGAGCTAGGAAAATCAGTGGGGGAATCAGGCCACTTTGGTAGGAGGTGAACAATGATTTCTCCTCCTGCAGAGAGTGAGAGGAGGGTTGGGAGAGCATCAGGGCAAAGAAGTAAGCAAGAAAATAAGTGGTTACAACTGGGAGCAATTGAGGAGAAACGAAATGGGGACCCGGAGGGAATGTCTGATAGTTGGTATGTCCCTGTCATGGAAGCAGTAAAGTAGCACAAGGAAATGACAAGCTAATGGGAGCCCTGGTGGGAGGCAGCTGGCACACATTTTTCCTGAACTGTAGCTTCAATGATCATTGCCATTCTTGTCAGAATGGTCTAGTGCATTCAGAAAGCAGCAGTCCTTCCCTAGTGGGGGAAGAGGTATGTCCTAAGTTGAACTGATACAGATCAGATGGCTGAGAGAGAAACCTTGGAGGGTCAGAATAGATTTCCACATGGATTCAGCAGCAGGGACTGGGGGGAAGGGAACTACTGTGTGGATGTCACAGAGAAGCAGACATCAACTTACCATAGTTAAGAATGTTCTAGCAACTACAATATCCATCACCAGAAAGGATTGCCTTAAAGAAGAGTGGAGTAACCCCCAGCCACTTGCAGCATTCAAGCAGAGGCTAGATGTCAGGGATGGGCTGAAACAAATTTAAATATCAAATTTAAATTTAGGCTTATTTTAACTTTTATATTCTTTACAAATCCACAGATTCTAATATTTTAAATTAGCTTATAATTCACAGTGTATCCCAAAGTTATCCAGAGGAATGCCACCCCACTCTCTTGAATTCAAGGCAAAGTTCTGCTCTAGAATCACCTGAGACCATAGACTAGAAATGATAACTTATCTCACATTTGTGTATAGCACTTTAACAGTTTATGAAGCTCTTTCATTTCTAGGACTTTATATGACCCCACACATACACACAGAGAGAACCCTAAGGAAAGTAAAGCAAAGGCAGTACTGTCATTTCCCATTGGGTCCAAGGAAATGGGGGTCATTCAATTACCTAATGGGTTATTAAATTTCCACTATATGGTAGGCACCTTTCTAGGCACTGGGGATACAGAGGTGGAAAAAAAGTCCTAGACTCCATCTCATGAAGCTCACATTTTTAAGAGATACAGGCAATGAAAAGTAAATCGATATATATTATATCCTGAAGTGATAAATGCTATAGATAGCAATGAGTTAGGGTAAGTGTAGGTGAAGATTAAGGGTATGAGAGGTGCTACTTTATAAAGAGCTGTGAGGGAAGACCCGAGACTTTTAGGAGACGACGGAGCAAGACTTGAGGCTGCCTTTTAAAAAAAGACATAATAGGTCCTGAAATAAGGGCATTTAGGGCATTTTCAAAGAATAGAAAAGAAGTGAGTATGGCTGGACTGAAGTGAACAAAGCAGGGAAAGGTAGGAGACTAGATCAGATCGTGCAAGGCACTGCAGATCATTTAATAAACTTTGGCTTTTACTCTCGGTAAGGCGAAAAGCCATTGAATGTTCTGAGCATAGAAGCACATAACCTAACAGTTTAAAGGGATAACTCAGATTTCTATGCAGATTAGAGGCTGGGGGATGAACAAGGATAGGAAGAGTGTGAACTGCTAAAGGCTATTGCAAAAACTCTGGCAAGAAGAATGATGTTTTGGAAAAGGCCAGTAGTGGTACAGATGGTAGGAAGTGATTGGATTTAGAATTTATTTTGAAGGTAGAATACTGGAATGAATGCTGGATGAATGAACATTATAATACAAGCCTTTCCATTTTAATCTAAATGGCATAATGCAATCATTGACCTTGGGCAAGTCATTTAACTCGGCATCATCTTCATCAGTTTAAAACCCAGACGCTCTTAACACTTGCAAACTCAGTACAGTACTCTTTCCAGTTTAACACTTTTAAGTGCTAGCTCTGGAGCCTCTTCTTGTACAGTACAAGGATGAGGGCACAGGCGATATTTTACTACACAAGACCTGCTTCTTAGACGTGTACAAACCCCTGCCTGTTTAGAAAGATGGTAACACCTCCCACCGTGGTACATATATGCAGTTAGTCACACAACTACACAGAGCTCCCTACAC
>NW_006799532.1:2592923-2599085 GCF_000442215.2 Lipotes vexillifer
CCCTACACGTTCTTGGCATTGAGGGTGCCTGCTTTTGTCTAAATGTGTATCTGTAATACTCACAGGATCCCTGGGAGGTAAACTGGCTCATGGAGAGACCGAGGCAATGAGGCATAAAAGGCTGGCCTTCTGTCACTGAGATATCAGTGGGATATGGTTTTGGTCTCATGTTCAGTACAATCCTTTCTTAGTCACTGAGCAGTGCTTTTCCTAAAATGCTCCAAAAAATATTCATGGAGAGAGCCAGATGCAAACTGACGTTTTGGAGGTTTAAGAGTAAGAGAGACAATTTACATGTTCCATAAAATGAGGGGGCAGTGGACTTGCCTTGCTGGTGGCAGCCCCAGTGCAAGTTAGAGCTCATGTTAGAAAACTGGTAGACGGAGGTTTTCACTGGGTGGTTGACTGCCTCTTCTATCCCCTTCTACGAAGGCCACTCAGGAGAATACACTCTCAGCAAAACCTTTATCCAAACTACAAAATAAACTGAAATTTGTGTTCAATTCCTTCCCTCTCATCTGCCCTTTTTTGTGTCTCACCTTCACTTCCTGTCTTCTTTCAAGACTCCTGGTTTGCTGTAGCCCCAGAATAAATGACCCCAAAACACATCCATTCACAAAAAGTCTTTCCTACTTTTTGATTGTTACAATTGGACTCTGGACAGAGTGATTCTAAATCTAAAAGAATATATCTTAAGTGGTGCGTGTAATGTCCTGTGACCTTATTTGGAAATAAGGTCTTTGCAGATGTAAACAGTTAAGGATTTTGAGACAAAACCATCCTAGATTTAGGGTGGGCCCTAAATCCAGTGACTGGTGCCTTAGAGGAAGAGGAGAAGACAGAGAAGGTCATGTGAAGATGGAGGCAGAGACTGAGTGACGCTGTTGTAAGTCACAGAACACCAGGGGCCATCAGAAGGTAGAAAAGACAAGAAGGTCCCCTGGAGCCTCCATAGGAAGTATGCCCCGAATGACATCTGATTTCCAAATTCTATCCTCCAGAACTATGAAAGAACAAATGTGTTTTAAGCTGCCAAGATTGTGGTAATTTGCTATGGGAGCCCTAGGAAACCAATGTGGTGGATTTGAACCATCATGACACTTGCACAGGGAGAAAGTTATGGGCAGGTGGCCTTCACTCAGCCCATCAAGTCACATCATGGTGTACAGAACTACCCATATGCCTACATTCAGGGACTCACAGAAATCTCTAGTTAACAGTATAGTTTCTGTTGGCTGACTGCCTGGATTGAACCCCAGCCCATCACTCCCTAAATGTGGGGCTCTGGGAAAATAACATCTGTACTCCTTAGTTTTCCATCTGTAAACTGGAGCTTAAGACTATACCTTCCTCAAAAAGCCCTTGTGAGGATGAAGTGAGATTGCATGTTAAACTCTCAGAACAGTGACTAACACATACTAAGGGCTCAAAAATATCAGCTAATTTTTATTAAAAGAGGCTAGGCACTAGCCACTATGGAGAACAGTATGGAGGTTCCTTAAAAGAACTAAAAATAGAGTTACCATATGATCCAGCAACCCTACCCCTGGGCATATACCCAGAGAAAACTCTAAATCAAAAAGATACATGCACCCTAATGTATATAGCAGCACTATTTACAGTAGCCAAGACATGAAAACAACCTAAATGTCCATCGACAGATAAATGGATAAAACGATGTGTTACATATCTACAATGGAATATTACTCAGCCATAAAAAAGAATGAAATAATGCCATTTGCAGCAACATGGATGGATCTAGAGACTATCATATTAAGTGAAGTAAGTCAGACAGAAAAAGACAAATTTCATATGATATTGCTTATATGTGGAATCTAAACAAAATGATACAAGTGAACTTATTTACAAAACAGAAACAGACTCACAGACATAGAAAACAAATTTGTGGTTACCAACAGGGAAATGGGGGAGGGATAAATTAGGAGTTTGGGAATAACGGACGGATACACACCACCACAAATAAAATAAATGAACTAAATGTATGTATAAAATAAATGAAATAAATATATAGCACAGAGAACTATATCCAATATCTTTTAATAACCTACAATGGAAAAGAATCTGACAAAGAATATATATATATATATATATGTATATGTATATGTATGTGTATGTGTGTGTGTGTGTGTGTGTGTGTGTGTAACTAAATCACTACGTTGTACATCTGAAAGTAACACAACGTTGTAAATCAACTATACTTCAATTAAAAAAAAGAGAGAGAGAGGCAGTTGACCCCAGTCTCCGCAGTCGCTTTAGGCGTCAGCTCTGGTGCAGGCGGCTCTGACTGAGCTTCGCCTGTTGTACTGACGGACGGACAGACGGATGGACGCGAGGCCGCGCTCCCACCGGCCTCCTCCGACCGCCCAGCGGCCGGCGAACACCACGGGCAACGCTGCAGAGCCCCAGCCCGAAGGCAGGCAGCCTGACGAAGACTTTCAAGATTTTTCTCCCTGTTGCAGGACTTCCGGTTAATGCTCCTGTGAGGTTGTATTTGTCCTGTAAATTACTGCTTTTCCAAAGCCTCCTGTTAATGTCCCCTGATGACGGTGGCTTTTACGCGACCATTGTTGCGGTGGCGAGGCTGCGTGCGGTGCTGGCGGTGTTTGTGTTCATCGCGTGGAAGGAGGGGATGCCTGACTGGCGGGAAGAGAAAAAACGAGGAGCGCAGCCCGGGCTTCCAAGCTGCAGGCGTGGCCGGGAAGCCCTGAAAGAGGTTTTGTTTTTTTTCTGTCCTGTGTTTAAAAAAAAAAAGTGTGGGTTTTTTGTTTTGGGGGATTTTTTCTGTTTAAGTGGGGTGGACGGTGGCGGGGAGGGAAATCAACTATTTACTGCAGCTTATACTTTGGTGAAAATGCGGGGCGGGGTGGAGGGCTGACATTTTTCTCGACTGCCTGTTACGTGCCAAGTGCTTTTCGTTCTGGACAAAATGCTTTTGACTGAGATCATGTTTGACCCATGCAAATATTAGTGTCAAAATAGAAGCTAGGATAAAGTAACACTAATTAGTAGATTTAGAATTTATTTCATATTAAAATACGTGTCGTGAGGTAATTTTTATGGCTTAGCTCAAGCAACAGTTTTAAGAGTGCACCTTCATTGATGCTACTCACAGAGATGTGGACGTGCTGTTGCTGCTTTCTACCTCTGCCTAGTGCGCCGCCTATTATGACGATGAAGTTGACAAAGTAAAACAGTATCAACGACTAGGTCCAGAAGACCTGGAAAAAATGGCAATAGGTCCTGAACCCACTCTTTTTGGTAAGGCAAAGTTCTCCTGCATGCGACTGCACTACAGATGTAAAGAAGCAAGTGGCTATTTCCACACCCTGAGAGCTGTAGTGCGCAATCCAGTAGAGGACGGAAAAGATACCCTTCAATATCTTTTCTGCAGATACTGCAGAGATGCTGCAGATCACCAAGCAAGCCATGGGATTAGATGTACCTATAACAGAGAGAAAGCTTGAGAGGAAGAGCAGTAAACCTCATGAAGACATCATTGACATCAGATCTCAAAACCAAGGCTCTTTGGCCCAGGGGAAAAAAAATTTAATGAGCAAATTTTCATCTCTAAATCAAAAAGTGAAACAGACCAAATCCAATATAAATATTGGCAATCTACGAAAGCTAGGGAACTTTACAAAACCTGAAATGAAAGTTAACTCTCTAAAACCAAACTTAAAGTAAATCTTTGGGAGTCTTGAAACCATGGGAAACACTAGTATGATGGATAATAAAGCCCAGGCAGTCAGATGGAGAAATGTCTTCAGATAATGACTCATACCACTCTGATGAATTCCTTACAAATTCCAAGTCTGATGAAGACAGGCAGCTAGCTAACTCTTTAGAGAATGCAGGGCCAGCAGACTATGTGCTTCCTAGCTGTGGTATTATTGCTTCAATACCTCGATCAGGCAGTCGATCCCAGTCTATGAGCGACACTGATATTAGCATTCACGTTCCTTCAGAGGTTATTATTGCTCATGAAAGTGGGCCTGGAAAAGGCTATGAGTCTTCTCTGAAGAAAAGTCCTTTGGCTGACAACATGAACAACACTGACTGGCTTTGCCAAGCCCATGGATATTTATTGCCACAGATTTGTTCAAGATGCACAAAACAAAATGAGCCAGCTATCAGAAACCAGGTCTGTTTCTCAGGCTAATGAGGAAGGAAATCACAAGACCAATCAAGTTTCTAACGAAGAAACCCAATTTGAATCAATGGAACAGATACCTTCTCTACCATCTCAATGAGATGTGTCTTTTTCTGCAACAGGCCCACAGCTTTTGTCAGTTGAACCAGTGCATTCAGTTGTATCTCAAAAGACCCCCGGCTCCGAATCTGGCACACTTGAACTTGAGAGAGGGCTTCATGTAACTCCTTCTCCTTTAGAGAGCTGAAGCAGCAGAGCAGTCTCTCCCTTTGCAAAGATTCGAAGTTCCATTGTCCAGGCTGCTAATATTACCCAAGCTGGATGAACCCAGGGGATAAGCTTTGCCATGGCAAGGGTTCAGAAGAGCCCTGCAGAACCTGAAGTCCAGCAGAATGAACTTAAAAATAATGTTTACTCAATGCAGACACAAATAATTCAGATTTAGTTTTTAGCCACTCAGAATCCTGTGGCTTTTATTTAATCCAAAAAAAAGGAGGTGTCATATAACCTGTACTGTCTTTGAATCTAGGGATCACAAATTCTGTTTATTTGGAAAGATTTTAAAAGGAGACTGAACCTGAGAAGATTTCCAAATTTGAGAGCTAGGACAATGGAAGTGCATCATTCTAGAATGTGTAGACCTAAGTAGCTTATACACTACGGAGCAGTTTGTCTCTTTAAAAGTAATTCAGGAATAGATTACTTGGGGACATAATAACCTGAACCTTTTTTGGAGTGCTGTGGGTGGGTAGAATGTATGAAGCAGACACAAAGGGTGGGCATGGATCCATTTAGGTGATTAGCATTTTTCATAATTTGTTTTTGTTCTGTTTGTCAGTTCATTTCAAGGTAAATACTTAGTTTTTAGTGACTTCAAAGTGTTACTAGTATGGAGAAGCATTTTAATATAAAAACTATTGGTTTAGTTTTTGATGGCTTAACCATTCCCTATA
Source organism: Lipotes vexillifer (assembly GCF_000442215.2). NCBI lineage: Eukaryota > Metazoa > Chordata > Mammalia > Artiodactyla > Lipotidae > Lipotes > Lipotes vexillifer. Next base: position 2,598,048 of record NW_006799532.1, read on the forward strand.
AAGAGTTAATTGAGGGCTAATGGCGCTATAGATAAGAAATGAATGCCAATTTGATCCTAATTTTCCCCACATTCTACTTAAATTTAAAATACTGCTACCTTGTACACCTCAAAGTCTAGGAGCATTAAGACTTGTCAGTCATAAAACCTGAGATGTCAGATGTGAATACCAGCACCTATTAATTTTGCTCTCTTTTCAGAAATGTTAAGAATGTACACATATTGGATACCGGTAATGCTTGAAAGAAGTCTTTCAAGTTGTAATTTTTTGCAGGGGGCAGTCCATAATATCCTGTGTAGACAAGCACAACTGTTGAAAATTTAGTCTGAAGCACAATTGTGCTAAAACTTTAGGTTTTTTGGCTGTAACCTTGATCACGTGGAACCAGGGCCTTGTCTGTAAGCCTATACAGTAAAAAAGTTGCACACCTTATTCCAAACAAGTATTGGTTTGCCTGATATCTTTAGAGTCTTACTCTTTTGAAGTGATTCTCAGCTAAACACTGGCTGTTGTAACTTTGATATTTCCACTTTTGTTATTTATTAGTGGTATCTTTTTTTGAAGTGTCAGATGTGACTATTTAAAATAAATATCATTGTAATTTAAAAAGAAAAAAAACAGAAAGAAACTAGGCAGTAATATTTCAACTACTAGTTTGCTTTCTGCATTCACCTTATTTGGAGTGAAACATTATTATAGAAATGTATTCTTTTTTTTCTTTAATAGATCTTTATTGGAATATAATTGCTTCACAGTACTGTGTTAGTTTCTGTTGTACAAAAAAGTGAATCAGCCACATGCATACATATGTCCCCATATGCCCTCCCTCTTGCATCTCCCTCCCACCCTCCCTATCCCACCCTTCTAGATCATCACAAAACACCAAACTGATCTCCCTGTGCTATGCTGCTGCTTCCCACTAGCTATTTTACATTTGGTAGTGTATATATGTCAATGCTAGTCTCACTTCGCCCCAGCTTCCCCCTACCACTCCACGTCCCCAAGTACATTCTCAATGTCTACATCTTTATTCCTGCT
>NW_006799532.1:2599095-2617973 GCF_000442215.2 Lipotes vexillifer
TTTTTTTAGATTCCATATATATGCATTAGCATACAGTATTTGTTTTTCTCTTTCTGACTTCACTCTGTATGACAGACTCTAGGTCCATCCACGTCACCACAAATAACTCAACTTCGTTTCGTTTTATGGCTGAGTAATATTCCATTGTAGATATGTGCCACATCTTCTTTATCCATTCATCTGTTGATGGACACTTAGGTTGCTTCCATATCTTGGCAATTGTAAATAATGCTGCTATGAACACTGGGGTCCATGTATCTTTTCAAATTAGTGTTTTTCTCTCTTTTCAGATATACACCCAGGAGTGGAACTGGCGGTCATATGTAGTTCTTTTAGTTTCTTAGAAACCTTCATACTGTTTTCCATAGTGGCTGCACTAACTTAAATTTCCACCATGAGTGCAGGAGGGTTCCTTTTCTCCCAGGTGTGATATTCTTTATAGTCAGTGCCTTCACATACATTATTTCATTACACTCCCTTAACAACCTTATAGGTCACACAGAGAAGAAACATTGTCTCCTTTTAAAGATGAAGAAACTGGGAATCAGAGATATAAGTTCTCACCAAGATCACACAGCTGTGGCAGAGGGAAGAATAAAATCCAGGTTTCCCGGCTCCATTCTACACCTGTTTGCATAATGTTTATGTATAGACAAGGGGACTCACTGAATCAATGCAGGAATCCTTAAAGGATTGTCAGAGTTCTCAAGACATAGTCCTCGGTTACTATAATTTGTCTCATTTTTTTGGCTTAGACCACAAAGGTACCCACTAAATCACTTGTCACTTTGCAAAGGGGAAGACAAGGAAGAGTAGCCACTTCCTCTCTGACCCTCACCTTCTAACACTGATCACTCTGTTAGACTAGTTATGTTGTCACCTTGTGTGCTTCAAAGAGTGAGAGAAACACACTCCTTCACCAAGGTCTTGGGTAAAGGCAGTGTGGGGGTCTATCACAAAGGAATACATCAGGGGTAAGACCCCAAAGACAGATGGTCAGAGAAGGACCCTGTTTTGAGGGAGGGCCAGGCAAGGGTAAATGCCACAGTAGAACCTCAGTGTTCTCTCTGATCTGTGAACAGCCCTGTTGGGGAAAGTTCTAAAGTAAATTATAGACCTTTTCTCCCGATCCCCAGGGCCATGAGCATAAGTTCTGTAAATATTAAATTTTTCTGTTTAATTCTAGTAGTTACTACCTATATTTGTGTGTATGTAAATATTTAATATCTTCTTACAGAGGTAGCACCTAAGAAACAGAGAGGTTAAGTACCTTGTTCAGGTGCATTCAGCATATTTGGTGGTATAGCAATAAGGACTTCTGTGCCTAGCAACATTATTTATTATAAGTTGTTTATATTATTATACTGTCTCCCCAGTGGTCTTGCAGGGTCTTTAATGCCAGGGTCTGGATCGTATGCATCTGTCCCACACTGCCTTGCGAGTTATTAGACAAAGAAGAGATCTCAGTGGAGTTAGAATAACTAGGCTCCAATTGTGTCCATGGGCCAAGCAGGTCTCCCTGTGGACCTTCACTTCATCAACTCCAAAATGATTAGACTCAGTTCATGGGACCTCTTCCAGCTCTAACATTCAATGATCCTATTATGCCCTGTCCCTCCATTCCTCCCCGACTGCAGAGCACAGCAAGAAATAAGCTTCCTTCCAAATAACAACTTGGGGCACCTCCACCCCTGTCCGCGGGCAGCCCCAGCACAGTGCTCCGGTAGACCAGGAGAAGGTTTAGGCCCCTGCCTCCCCCTCGCTGCTCCCTCTTCCCCCGCACTTTCCCCCTACACACCTGTCTCCAGACCTTGGCTTCCTGGGTCACAGTGGGAAACTCCCACCTACCAGCTGGGTTGGTTTTATTCTTGAGAAAAGAGAACAGCTGGGTGATTTAAAGATGGAACTTACGACCCACTTAACTAGTCATCTCTAGTTGTCAAGCCCCGAAGCTGCATTTAAGGACTGGAGCTGTGGATGTGACATGAAAGCCAAGAGGCCCAGATGCTTTGTTCCCAACCCTCCCCTGCCAGCAGGAGGGACTGCATACTTCATGAGATTTTTTCCAAAGAGCTTCTGCTAGGTTGCTTTGGTCTTTTTATTCTCTTTATAAAAGGTATTTACTAGTGTATGGTCTTTTGAGCCTTTTGGCTTAGGGAAGAAAGAGGGTCAGCACGTTAACAAATTAGACATGTTCCCCCTGGCCAGGCCATCGAAAGCTAATTTTTATTTGGTCTCAGCCTAACCCATCTTTAGCTCCTGACAGTATCTAAATGATGGAAAGCTTTGTTCAAATTCATAAAATATTTTACAGAGGAGTAAAACAGATCTTACAGACCCGTTTCTCATTAAAAAGTCAATGCCGGGAACATCTGATGCTATAGAACTGTCTGATTCAACTTGGCAGGTCAAGCCTGACTAATCCTATCTTCTGACGGGTGAATTTATTTCGACTGAAAATGATTTCCTCACAAGCTGACAGATTATGTACTCTAAACTTATACTTTTATAAGACATTACTAGAATGTTGATCAAACCTAATTCATCCATTAAACAAAATGCAGGGAAAAAATCTACACTGCAAATTAATACTTAGAAGCCATAAGCAAGGAATTCTAAGTCCTATTAGAAATTGAATGGTGTCCTCAGCCAAAGAGCAGAGTCAGAAAGAACACTTGGAAGAAAACCTTTTTCAAGTTTACATAGTCTGAGTCCATAGCTATTATAGTTGGAAAACATGAGAACCTACTTTTTCAAACTTTCCTTAGAACCAGTAAATTAAGACAAATACTACTATATGACATAAAGACCACTGGACCCAGAATCAGAACTGGGTTCTATGTTTAGTTCTGCCTCGTATTCATTTTGGAATACTAGGGGGAAAAAAACACTTCCCCTTTCTGGACCCCAATTACTTCATCTATTAGTGTAGGTTTCAAACTTGTCTTTTTATTGCATCCAGCAGTTTTATTCTTTGGCTCTCAATTTAAGTGTTAATTACAGAGACAAACTTCTAATGTGGGCCCTAAATATTTAGTCCTCTTTTCCAAGGTCAAATCCACACTCACCTTGTTAACCCTCACTTCATCTTTAGAAATGCCTGATACGGTCTCTCATTTTAGAGTGCTGCTTTCAGAAATGTGTCTTTAGCTAATGTGTCTTTTTAGCTATTTTTATGTGTAATTCTTAGTGTTTTTTTCTGGGTAAACTGTTATCCTAATACCCCAAACACGATTTCCCATGTGTTCTCCAAATGTCCCCATTTTTCTTTCTGGGCAGAGCTAAGATTACATGTCTCTACCACCTTTTTTTTTTTTTTTTTTTTTTTTAACATTTTTATTGGAGTATAACTGTTTTACAATGGTGTGTTAGCTTCTGCTATATAACAGAGTGAATCAACTATATATATATATATATACATATATTACCATTTCTCCTCCCTCTTGCATCTCCTTCCCACACTCCCTATCCCACCCCTCTAGGTGGTCACAAAGCACTGAGCTGATCTCCCTGTGCCATGCGGCTGCTTCCCACTAGCTATCTATTTTACATTTGGTAGTGTATATATATCCATGCCACTCTCTCACTTTGTCCCAGCTTACATTCCCCCCTCCCTGTGTCCTGAAGTCCATTCTCTATATCTGCATCTTTATTCCTGACCTGCCCCTAGCTTCATCATAAGCAATTTTTTTTCTTTTAGATTCCATATATATGTGGTAGCATATGGTATTTGTTTTTCTCTTTCTGACTTACTTCACTCTATATGACAGACTCTAGGTCCATCCACCTCACTACAAATAACTCAATTTCGTTTCTTTTTATGGCTGAGTAATATTCCATTGTATATATGTGCCACATCTTCTTTATCCATTCATCTCTTGCTGGACACTTGGGTTGCTTCCATGTCCTGGCTATTGTAAATAGAGCTGAAATGAATACTGTGGTACATGACTCTTTTTGAATTATGGTTTTCTCAGGGTATATGTCCAGTAGTGGGATTGCTGGGTCGTATGGTAGTTCTATTTTTAGAAATTTAAGGACCTCATACTGCTCTCCATAGTGGCTGTATCAATTTACATTCCCACCAACAGTGCAAGAGGGGTCCCTTTTCTCCACACCCTCTCCAGCATTTATTGTTTGTACATATTTTGATGTTGGCCATTCTGACTCTCATGAGGTGATATCTCATTGTAGTTTTGATTTGCATTTCTCTAATGGTTAGTGATGTTAAGCATCCTTTCATGTTGGCAATCTGTATATCTTGTTTGGAGAAATGTCTATTTAGGTTTTCTGCCCATTTTTGGATTGGGTTGCTTGTTTTGTTGATATTGAGCTGCATGAGCTGCTTGTATGTTTTGGAGATTAATCCTTTGTCAGCTGCTTCATTTGCAAGTATTTTCTCCCATTCTGAGGGTTCTCTTTCACCTTGTTTATGGTTTCCTTTGCTGTGCAAAACTTTTAAGTTTCATTAGGTCCCATTTGTTTATTTTTGTTCTTATTTCCATTTCTCTAGGAAATGGGTCATATAGGATCTTGCTGTAATTTATGTCACAGAGTGTTCTGCCAATGTTTTCCTCTAAAAGTTTGATAGTGTCTGGCCTTATATTGAGGTCTTTAATCCATTTTGAGTTTATTTTTCTGTACAGTATTAGGGAGTGTTCTAATTTCATTCTTTTACATGGACCTGTCCAGTTTTCCCAGCACGACTTATTGAACAGACTGTCTTTTCTCCATTGTATATTCTTGCCCCCTTTATCAAAGATAAGATGACCATACGTGTGTGGGTTTATCTCTGGGCTTTCTATCCTGTTCCATTGATTTATATGTCTGTCTTTGTGCCAGTACCATACTGTTTTGATTACTCTAGGTTTGTAATATAGTCTGAAATCCAGGAGCCTGATTCCTCCAGCTCCGTTTTTCTTTCTCAAGATTGCTTTGGCTATTCTGGGTCTTTTGTGTTTCCATACAAATTGTGAAATTTTTTGTTCTAGTTCTGTGAAAAATGCCACTGGTAGTTTGATAGGGATTGCATGGAATCTGTAGATTGCTTTGGGTAGTATAGTCATTTTCACAATGTTGATTCTTCCAATCTAAGAACATGATATATCTCTCTATCTTTTGGATCACCTTTAATTTCTTTCATCACTGTCTTATAATTTTCTGCATACAGGTCTTTTGTCTTCTTAGGTAGGTTTTTTCCTAGATATTCTCTTTGTTGCAGTTGTAAATGGGAGTGTTTTCTTAATTTCACTTTCAGATTTTTCATCATTAGTGTATAGGAATGCAAGAGATTTCTGTGCATTAATTTTGTATCCTGCTACTCTACCAAATTCATTGATTAGCTCTAGTAGTTTTCTGGTAGCATCTTTAGGATCTTCTCTGTAAAGTATCATGTCATCTGCAAACAGTGACAGTTTTAATTCTTCTTTTCTGATTTGGATTCCTTTATTTCTTTATCTTCTCTGATTGCTGTGGCTAAAACTTCCAAAACTATGTTGAATAACAGTGGTGAGAGTGGGCAACCTTGTCTTGTTCCAGATCTTAGTGGAAATGGTTTCAGTTTTTCACCATTGAGAATGATGCTCACTGTGGGTTTTTCATATATGGCCTTTATTATGTTGAGGTAAGTTCCCTCTAGGCCTACTTTCTGGATGGTTTCTATCATAAATGGGTGTTGAATTTTATGAAAAGATTTTTCTGCATCTACTGAGATGATCATATAGTTTTTTATCCATCAGTTTGTTAATATGATGTATCACATAGATTGATTTGCATATATTGAAGAATCCTTGCATTCCTGGGATAAACCCCACTTGATCATGGTGTATGATCCCTTTAATATGCTGTTGGATTCTGTTTGCTAGTATTTTGATGAGGATTTTTGCATCTATGTTCATCAGTGATATTAGCCTGTAGTTTTCTTTCTTTGTGACATCTTTGTCTGGTTTTGGTATCAGGGTGATGGTGGCCTCATAGAATGAGTCTGGGAGTGTTCCTCACTCTGCTGTATTTTGGAAGTTTGAGGATAGGTGTTAGCTCTTCTCTAAATGTTTGATAGAATTCACCTGTGAGGCCATCTGGTCCTGGAGTTTTGTTTGTTGGAAGATTTTTAATAACAGTTTCAATTTCAGTGCTTTCAAATTTCAGTGCTTGTGATTGCTCTGTTTATATTTTCTATTTCTTCCTGGTCCAGTCTCGGAAGATTCTGCTTTTCTAAGACTCTGTCCGTTTCTTCCAGGTTGTCCATTTTATTGGCATAGAGTTGCTTGTAGTAATCTCTCATGATCCTTTTTATTTCTGCAGTGTGAGTTGTTACTCCCCTTTTTCATTTCGAATTCTATTGATTTGAGTCTTCTTCCTTTTTTTCTTGATGAGTCTGGCTAACGGTTTATCAATTTATCTTCTCAAAGAACCAGCTTTTAGTTTTATTTATCTTTGCTATAATTTCCTTCATTTCTTTTAAATTTATTTCTGATATGATCTTTATGATTTCTTTCCTCTGCTAACTTTGGGTTTTCTTGTTCATCTTTCTCTAATTGCTTTAGGTGTAAGACTAGGTTGTTTATTTGAGATGTTTCTTGTTTCTTGAGGTAGGATTGTACTGCTATAAACTTCCCTCTTACAACTGCTTTTGCTTCATCCCATAGGTTTTGGGTCATCGTGTTTTCACTGTCATTTGTTTCTAGGAACTTTTTGATTTCCTCTTTGATTTCTTCAGTGATCTCTTGGTTATTTAGTAGTGTATTGTTTAACCTCCATGTGTTTGTATTTTTTACAGATATTTTCCTATAATTGATATCTAGTCTCATAGCATTGTGGTTGGAAAAGATACTTGATACAATTTCAATTTTCTTAAATTTACCAAGGCTTGATTTGTGACCCAAGATATAGTCTATCCTGGAGAATGTTACATGAGCACTTGTGAAGAAAGTTTATTCTGTTGTTGTCAGATGGAATGCCATACAAATATCAATTAAGTCCATCTTGTTTAATGTATCATTTAAAGCTTGTGTTTCCTTATTTATTTTCATTTTTGATGATCTGCCCATTGGTGAAATGGGGTGTTAAAGTCCCCTGCTATGACTGTGTTACTGTCAATTTCCCCTTTTATGGTTGTTAGTATTTGTATTATTTATTGAGGTGCTCCTATGTTGGGTGCATAAATACTTACAATTGTTATATCTTCTTCTTGGATTGATCCCTTGATCATTATGCAGTGTCCTTCTATGTCTCTTGAAATAGTCTTTATTTTAAAGTCTATTTTGTCTGATATGAGAATTGCTACTCCAGCTTTCTTTTGATTTCCATTTTCATGGAATATCTTCATCCATCCCCTCACTTTCAGTCTGTATGTGTCCTTAGGTCTGAAATGGGTCCCTTTTAGACAGCATATATATGGGTCTTGTTTTTGTATCCATTCAGCCAGTCTTTTGGTTGGAGCATTTAATCCATTTACATTTAAGGTAGTTATTGATGTGTAGTTCCTGTTACCAATTTCTTAATTGTTTTGGGTTTTTGTTGTAGGTCTTTTCCTTCTCTTGTGTTTCCTGCATAGAGAAGTTCCTTTAGCATTTGTTGTAAAGCTGGTTTGGTGGTGCTGAATTCTCTTAGCTTTTGCTTGTCTGTAACGGTTTTAATATCTCTGTCAAATCTGAATGAGCTTCTTGCTGTGTAGAGTAATCTTGGTTGTAGGTTTTTCCCTTTCATCACTTTAAATATTTCCTGCCACTCCCTTCTGGCTTACAGAGTTTCTGCTGAAAGATCAGCCATTAACATTATGGGGATTCTCTTGTATGTTATTTGTTTCTTTTCCCTTGCTGCTTTTAATATTTTTTCTTTGTATTTAATTTTTGATAGTTTGAATAGTATGTGTCTTGGCATGTTTCTCCTTGGATTTATCCTGTATGGGACTCTCTGTGCTTACTGGACTTGATTGACTATTTCCTTTCCCATATTAGGGAAGTTTGCAACTATAATCTCTTCAAATATTTTCTCAGTCCCTTTTTTTTCCCTCTTTTTCTTCTGGGACCCCCGTAATTCGAATGTTAGTGCATTTAATGCTGTCCCAGAGGTCTCTGAGACTGTCCTCAATTATTTTCATTCTTTATTCTGCTCTGTGGTAGTTATTTCCACTATTTTATCTTCCAGGTCACTTATCCGTTCTTCTGCCTCAGTTATTCTGCTATTGATTCCTTCTAGAGAATTTTTAATTTCATTTATTATGTTGTTCATCATTATTTGTTTGCTCCTTAGTTCTTCTAGGTCCTTGTTGAATATTTCTTGTAATTTCTTCATTCTATTTCCAAGACTTTGGGTCATCTTTACTATCATTACTCTGAATTCTTTTTCAGATAAGCAGCCTATTTCCTCTTCATTTGTTTAGTCTGGTGGGTTTTTAACTTTGCTCCTTCACCTGCTGTGTATTTCTCTGTCTTCTCATTTTGCTTAACTTACTATGTTTGGGATCTTTTCTCAGGCTGCAGGTGTGTAGTTCCTGTTGTTTTTGGTGTCTGCCTCCAGTGGGTAAGATGGGTTCAGTGGGTTGTGCAGGCTTCCTGGTGCAGATGACTGGTGCCTGTGTTCTGGTGGATGAGGCTGGATCTAGTCTTTCTGGTGGGCAGGACCGCATCTGGTGGTGTGTTTTGGGGTGTCTGTGAACTTATTATGATTTTAGGCAGCCTCTCTGCTAATGGGTGGGGTTGTGTCCTGTCTTGCTAGCTGTTTGGCATAGGGTGTCCAGTGCTGTAGCTTGGTGGTCATTGAGTGGAGCTGGGTCTTAGCGTGGAAATGGAGATCTCTGAGAGCGCTTTCGCTGTTTGGTATTACATGGGGCCGGGAGGTCTCTGGTGGACCAATGTCCTGAATTCAGTTCTTTCACCTCAGAGGCTTAGGCCTGACACCCGGTGAGAGCACCAAGACCCTGTCAACCACTTGGCTCAGAAGAATAGGGATAGAAAGAAAGAAGAAAGAAAGAAAGAAAGAAAGAAAGAAAGAAAGAAAGAAAGAAAGGAAAGAAGGAAGGAAGGAACTAAAATAAAATAAAATAATTAAAATAAAAGATAAAAAGTATTAAAAATAAAAAAATTATAAAGTAATAAAAAGAAAAGAAAGAGGAGAGCAACCAAACCAAAAGACAAATCCACCAATGGTAACAAGCGCTAAAAAGTATACTAAAAAAAAAACAAAAAAGGAACAGACAGAACCCTAGGTCAAATGGTAAAAGCAAAGCTATACAGACAAAATCACACAAAGAAGCATACACATACACACTCACAAAAGAGAAAAAGGAAAAAATATATATATATTTTTATAAAAGGAAGAGAGCAACCAAATCAATAAACAAATCTACCAATGATAATAAGGTCTAAGTACTAAACTAAAATAAACATAAAACCAGAAACAAATTAGATGCAGAAAGCAAACCCCAAGTCTACAGTTGCTCCCAAAGTGCACTGTCTCAATATTGGGATTATTTGTTGTCTATTCAGGTAATCCACAGATGCAGGGTACATCAAGTTGATTGTGGAGATTTAATCAGCTGCTCCTGAGGCTCCTGGGAGAGATTTCCCTTTCTCTTCTTTGTTCCCACAGCTCCTGGTGTTCAGTTTTGTATTTGGCCCCGCCTCTGCATGTAGGTCACCTGAGGGCATCTTTTCTTTGTTCAGACAGGACGGGGTTAAAGGAGTAGCTGCTTCGGGGGCTCTGGCTCACTCAGGCCTGGGGGAGGGAGGGGTACGGGGTGCGGGGCGAGCCCCCCACCAAACCCCCAGCCCATCCAGGGCAAATACTCGCGACTTGAGTTCAAGAATCTGTACGAGAAAGAACTAAGGTCACTAATCATTCCCTACTCCTCCCTTCCCCTAAAAATAAGTTGATCAGGCAGCTGGATTGTCAAGAATCATCCTTTTAGCAGGCTTAGCATTTTATGCCCATCTCTAGTGTCTGCGCTGATAGCCGCGGCTCATGCCCACCTCTGGAGCTCGTGTAGGTGGTGCTCTGAACCCCTTCTCCTCACGCATCCTGAAACAATGATCCCTTGCCTCTTAGGCAGTTCCAGACTTTTTCCTGGACTCTTGCCCAGCTGGCTGTGGTGCACTAGTCCCCTTCAGGCTGTGTTCACGCAGCCAACCCCAGTCCTTTCCCTGGGATCTGACCTCCAAAGCCCAAGCCTCAGCTCCCAGCCCCACCCGCCCCGGCGGGTGAGCAGAGGAGCCTCTTGGGCTGGTGAGTGCTGGTCAGCAACGATCCTCTGTGCAGGAATCTCTCTGCTTTGCCCTCTGCACCCCTGTTGCTGCGCTCTCCTCCATGGCTCTGAAGCTCCCCCCCCTCCCATCACCCCCATCTCTGCCAGTGGAGGGGCTTCTAGTGTGTGGAAACCTTTCCTCCTTCACAGCTCCCTCCCATTGGTGCAGGTCCAGTCCCTATTCTTTTGTCTCTGTTTTTCCTTTTGCCCTACCCAGGTACATGGGGAGTTTCTTGCCTTTGGGGAAGTCTGAGGTCTTCTGCCAGCATTCAGTAGGTGTTCTGTAGGAGTTGTTCCACCTGTAGATGTATTTCTGATGTATTTGGGGAGAGGAAGGTGATCTCAACGTCTTACTCCTCTGCCACCTTGAAGGTCCCTCTCTGTCTCCTTGAAATAGGCATGATCTTACAACATGCTTTAGCCAGTGAAATGTGACCAGTGATGACAGAGCTAGTCTATAACTTTCTACATTATTTTCCCCTCTGCCATGGATACTGACAATATTGTTGACAGTGGCTGCTCTAATGCCTTGAGTTTGGGAGTAGACAAATCAGAACCGAACCTAGTCAACCAACAGTCAACATGGTCCATGAGCATGAAGTAAACATTTGGCTGGTTAAACCACTGAGATGTGACTAACAGAACTCCGCTATGATAAAGACTATCATTTTGGCGGGCTGGTTAGAAGGAGTAAAGGACTAGGCAAGAAATGTATATTCTAATTATCTGAAACAGAGTACTGTGTTATTAAGGGATTATGGTATGATATTGCTTTGTAAGTGTTTGCCCAAGAGCAACAAGGATGAAGGCTTTGGGTTTTGCAAAATCAAGTACCTGAGAGAGATCAGGCTTGAGTCCAGAAAGGATGACAATTAGGGAGACATCAAACAGTAAAACCATAGTAGCTGAGTAACAAGAAAAAATTTAGGTACAAAAAGAACTGATTCTAAGATGCTCAAAAGGCAAATTACAAAGGGAGGCCCAGAATGAATGCTGAGAACAAAGAAATCCCACCGTGGGTTTGTTTCACTCTTCCATTCCATCCATGTGCAGCTTTGCCATGCCTCAGTAAAGTGATCATGATTTTTGGTTCCTTTCTGTCATCTGTAACCCACTGGGCAGTCTTAGGAAGCAGTCATGCATAAAACTAGCTAAAAGGGGGCAAGCCAAACTCATCAGAAATATGTTCTTGATTACTAACCTAAATATTTCTTATCCTTACTTTGTGTTTCATAACAATGCAATAGCATTAATTTTCCCTCACCAGTGTAAACATCATTAATTTCTATAAGTTAAGCAAAGAAACACCATTAATTCCTAAAGTCAAAACAGAGAAATCAACAAGATGTAGAGGCACTGCTTTCCTTACCAAAGTCAGCACCAAGGACAGTGCAATGAAGAAGGATATGGGCTGCTTCTGTCGGCAGCTTCCAAGTCACCACCCTTCAGCGTCTGTGGCCTACTTTGTATTTACCAAGCTATGGATCCTTGTGAACTACAACCAGGGTTATGATTCAGTTTGTGAGAGGAAAAAACTTGGGGCAGGTGTGTAAGTGATATTCTTGCATCAGACACATGAAATTAGTACCAAGTTGCCCAGCCTGCAAAATGAGACCATATGATCTAAATTGCAGATTTCCCCACCTGCTTCCCATGCAACACTGAAGGTGTAACTTTCCATTACTGCCATGCGTTTTCAGTTCCTAAAGAACTGTTCTATGAACCAGAGAATAAGGACACTGCTAGGACCGTGGGTCTCAAAGTTGGCCCCATATTAGAATTATCTGGGGAGCTTTTAAAACCCTTGCCTTCCAGTTGCACCCAAGGTCAATTACTTCAGCATTTATGGGAGTGTGATCCAGGCATCAGTATTGCATTGCTTCTATTATATAAGCCTCCTCTGCCAAGTGATTACGGTTTTTAAAATCTAGTTCTGGGTCTTTTCCCTAGAGATTTTGCTTTAATCGGTGTAGGGAGCAACCTAAGTAGCAAGATTTTCTAAAAGCTCCACCGGATGATGCTAATATACAACCACTTTTGAGAACCACTGCTATGGAAGACAGAGACAAAGAAAAGTTGAAAGTGTTACCTCTCTAACCCTTGCTTCTGAAGGTGAGGGATAAAAGGCCCTTGAAGTGGTTACAAAAGCACAGTGTTTGAATTAACTTGCTGGATAAATTTATTAATTCCAAGCATTTACCTGGATATAAGTATGGGCCAAACACTAGTCCCAGGAGATACAAAATACTTTTAAAGACCAAATTCCTGGAACTCAGAATCTAGCTCAAGTATTATAATAAAGTTTAATAAGTGTGATAGAAGGGGTAAATGATAGGTATCATAATGAAACACTGCCTCTACCTGAGAGGAGAGTCAGGATAAGTTTGACCCAAGCATAAGATGCTTAGATCTCTAGAAGAATCAGGAGCAAACCAGTTAGAGTATGGCACTCTAAGCTGTAGGAACAGAGTGTGCAAAGTCACTGAAGTATAACTTGGCCAAGGCAGTTTGGTTTCCAAGTAGAAAACCTGATTCAAAAGTAGCTTGAGAAAGAAAGGAAATATATGGGGAAGGAAGAATATAGGATTAAATCATGAAACCCAAAGAAAAGAAGAACTTCAATAGTCTCCTGTCTCTGTCCAAACCAAAGTATTTTCTCTATTATTCTTGCATTGGCTGAACTTGGCTATCCCAAAATGGTAGTTTCCTCCTGACTTGACATGTTCTCACTTCCAGCAATCAGCTCAAACCAGCTGGTATCTTTGAATCTCAGGTCCAAGTTTCTGGGAAAGGGGAAATGACTGGTCCAACTTAGGTCAGGTGCCTGCTGTTGGTCCAATCAGCTATAGCCAGGGTCATATAGTACAAATATGGCTGTCAAGGCCTTAACCCTCTTGGGAGAAATGAGGATACAATTCTTAATGAGTTGGGCATTTGGTGGGCTAAGAAAACACCACAAAATTTGTCTGACAAGATGTGAGGCAGTAAGTCCAGGTTAGGAAACTAAAAGCACTACAGAAAGACCAGAGGATGGATTGCACAGTGGAAGACAAAATTAAAGAGGAGTTGACCTCAACCAAGTATTACTAAATTAAAGCTGGGAATATCAAGGATAACACATCATGACCAAGTGGGTTTTATCCTGGTAATGTAAGACTGATTCAAAATTCTTTTAAAAAAATATCAGTAAATGTAATTCATCATATTATCACACTAAAGAAGAAAACCATGTGATCATTTCAGTAGATGGAGACAAATGTTCTGACAAAATTCAGTAAACTTTCACGATTTGAAAAAAAATAATCTCTAACTAGGGATTAAAGGAAACAATCAACTTTATACAAGTAATATAACAAAAAATCTACAGCTAACATCACATTTAATAGTGAAAGCCTGAATGCTTTTCCCCTGAAATGGGAAACAAAGCAAGGATGTCTTCCTTCCACTCCTATTCAGCATCACATTGGAGGTTGCAGTCAGTGCAATAAGAGGTAAGAAAAAGAAATTAAAAACATACATGTTAGAAAAGAAATAAAACCATCTCTATTAACAGACAACACAATTATCAATACGGAAAAATCGCAAGAAATCTGCTAAAAACTATAAAACTGAATTTGCAAAGTTGCAGGATTTCAGTACATAAAATTCAATTGTATTTCTATCTGTTGGCAATAACTAATTAGAAATTGAAAATTTAAGAATATAATACCATTTACTAAAGCATAAAAAATACACAATTCTTAGGGATAAATGTAAGAGAAATATGTGTAATGTTTGTATTCTGAAAACTCCAAAACATTGTTGAGAGAAATCAAAGAAGATCTAAATACCATGTTCATAGATTAGAATACCTACTATTATTAACATGAGAATTCTTCTCAAATTGTTGTCTACATTAAAAGCAATACCAATCAAAATTCTAGTAGGCAGAGTTATAGAAATTGACAGATTCCAAAATTTATATGAAGGAGAACTAGAATAGCCAAAACTATTTCCAAAAAAAAAAAAAAAAAGGAAAGTTGAAAAACTTCAACTGTCTGATTATGAAGACTTTTTTCAAACTACCATAATCAAGAGAGTGTAATATTGGTGAAAGGACACATACCCGAATGCATGGAACAGGATAGAGAGTCTAGAAATAGAACTGTGTGTGTGTGTGTGTGTGTGTGTGTGTGTGTCTGTGTGTGTGTGTGTGTGTGTGTGTGAAACCGATTTTTGCAAAGGCGTAGTCTCTTCAGTGAATTTTGCTGAAATAATTGAAATTTGTAGACAAAAAGGAAAACTTAACATATGCATTGTACTTTGTACAGATGTTAACTCAAAATGGATCAGAGATCTAAAAGTAAACCTAAAAGTATAAAACTGCTAGACTATAATATAGGAGAAAGTATTTGTACCCTTGGATTGGGCAAAGACTTCCTAGATATAACATCAAAAGCATTATCCATAAAACAAAAATATTAACTTTGATTTCATCAAAGCTAAAAATTACTGATATTTGAGAGATGCTGTTAGGAAAATGAAAAGTCAACCTACAGACTGGGAGACAATATTTGTAAAACACATATCTGTTAAAAGATTATATCCAATATCCATAAAGAACTCTCACAACTCAATGACAAAACTTATTATTTTTTAAAATGGGTAAACAATTTGAATAGATACTTCAAAGAAGAGATGATGGATAGAAAAATAACCACATGAAAATGCTCAATATCACTACTCATTAGAGAAATGCAAATTAAAACCACAATGAGATACCATTATTTACCTATTAGAATGGCTAAAAGTTTAAATATCAGATAATTCCAACTGCTGATGTGGATATGGAGCAACTAGAACTTCATACACTGCTGGTGGGGATGTAAAATAGCACAGCCACTTTGGAACACAGTTTGTCAGTTACTTAAAAAGTTAAACTAACCATATGACTCAGCAACCCCACTCTTAGATATTTATCCAGAAGAAATAAAAATATAGGTCAATACCCACACTTTATTTGTAATCACCAAAAACTGGAAACAACCAGCCCATATTAGTTTTCTATTGCTGTTATAACAAATATGACAAGTTGACACAAATTTAATGGCTTTTAAAAATGCACATCTGTTATCTCAGTTTCTGCGGGTCTGGAGTCCATGCATGGCTTAGCTGCTTAGGTTCTTGCAAGGCTGCAATCTCACGTCAAGGCTTGACTGGGGAAAAATTTGCTTCCAAGCTCACTTACACTGTGGCACCCCAGCTTTTTGCTGCCTGTTAGCTGGAGGCTGTCTGTAGCTCCTAGAGGCCACCCTCAGCTCTTTGTCATGTGGACTTCCTTAGTATGACTGCTTACTTTCTCAAGCTAGCAAAGGGACTTTCTAAAGTGAGTTTTCTAAGATAATCTTATATAAGGTAACATAATCAGTACAGTGACATTGCACTACCTTTGTCATATTCTATTGGTTAAAAAGGAGTCACGGGTCCCACCTGCACTTATGGGGAGGAGATTAATCAAAGGCATGAACACAGGAGGCAGGGACCATGGGGACCACCTCAGAGTCTATTTACCATACCATGCGTCCATCAGCTAGAGAACGGATCGGCGCACTGTGGCATATGCACACATGCACTCATGAAGTGCGAAATGCAAATAGTGAAATATACTACTCAGCAAGAAAAAGGAATAAAGTAACGCGTGCATGACGTGGGCAGCTCTAAAATGCATCACACCAAATGACAGTAGCTGAAGTCAAAAGACTACCTGCTGAATTAACCCATTTATGTGATGTTATAGAAAAGGCAGTATAAGAGCAGACAAAAAGATCAGGGGCTTGAGGTGTGGGGAGGGTAATGACTACAAAGAGGCATGGGGGAACTTTTCTGAGTAATGGGAATGTTCTCTACCTTGATTATGGTGGGTAGTTAAACAAATGTACACATCCTTCAAAACACATGGAACTATGCAACTAAAGGGTGAATTTTACTGCATATAAATTATACCACAATAAACCTGACTTTAAAAAAATAAAGGGACAGAGTGATAGAGAAGCTGGCAACAGATAGAAAACGTCCCTTTGATCTGGTTCCCAGTGCATACTGCCCTGGGAGAAATTTCCAGAAGGCCAATAATATAAATTTTGTATTAGTACTATTCTAAAAAGTTTACTAATAGGAGAACTGCTTATTTTAGGTAAGATTCAAATGCTTTCATTATTAAAAGCACATTATATATGGACAGTATGACGTTACCTAAAATGAAAGGGTTGATGCTCTGATGAGCCCAACTATTAAAATGAAAGTCAATTAGACTACCAAGAAACAAAACTATTTATTCAGAATTAACTTCATCACACAAGTTACAACAGAGGCAGACACAAAAGAGCCTCAACTCAAGTCATCTGCGTGGCATCCTATCCCTGTATGCAGGGTTAAAAACCCTAACTCTGCCTGGCACATTTCTCTACCAGGAGGGACAGGAAAAAACTGGGGTGGAGGCGTTATGTTCCTGGAGTCAGATCATCCCTCTGATCAAATGTCTGTTAATAACGCCCTGAATTTGGAAGCAATGTTGAGAATTTACCTATTCTATCAGCTACAAAACAAACTGAGACACATCAGAGAGAGGAATTTTGACTTACTCCGAAAAAGCAATGATGGCCGTCAAAGCTGTATAAACGTGGGGATGGCAGGAAAAGATTTGTGTTTTAGGAAAGATGACACTTCAAACAGGATGGATGCTGGCCTTCAGGGGGCAACACTAGAAGCAAGGAGGGCAGTTACATGACTCCAGAAAAGATAAACAAAGGTTGTTGCAATAGGAAGAGAAAGGAAGGGATTTTTGCAGCATTACTTGGGAAGTAGAATTAAGAGACGATAGTGAAAGAGAGATGATGAAAGCTTATGCATATGGCTTGAGTAACTTCATAGATTCTAGAGGAATAAAAGGGAATGAGGGATTGAGAAATTCATGTTGGAGGCTCTGAGTGTGAGGTGCATTCGATGAAAGTCTCTGGTAGGTAGGCGGATATGGTCTGGAGTCCAGGTAAAAAGACTGGGTTAAAGAAAGGTTTGGTGCTAATGTACAAGGGCAAGTGGAGACTATGGGAGACCGCCTATCATAAAGGGCACAAGCTATACTGAATAGATTAGGTAGTGAATGTAGAATAAGGAAATGGAATTGTGAACAAAGGAAAAGGGCTCTGCTAAAAGCCTTTTTCATCATTCCACTGAATGTTGGCAGATTATTTTTCCCTCTTGATTTTTTTGATTCAAGAAAACACAGAAGCACTGAGGAAAAGAGAAGAACATATGATAAGAAAGTGCTGTTCATATCCAAGTGGAGACAGAAATTACTCCAACTGGGAGAAGGCAGAAGAATGATCCAATAAGAAGAGACCAAAGGTCCTTAGTCAGAGAGCCACAGCACAGGGCCAAGAGGATCTCCGCTAACAGGTCAGAGTCACACCTTTGCCTGGTGGCTGTAAGAATGCTAACGTAACACTCAAGTTAACTAAAACCTGGAAGTCATCTAAATGTCTCTAAGTTGATTAAAGTTTGCTGTTGGTTCTCTTTCTTTTATAACCTTGTGGTACTTGCTTGCAAGTGAGGGCACTGCTCATTTACTGGTGAGGAAAATGACAGGCTTTGCAGAAATTTTCCAGCTGGCCTCAGCCCCCTGTGCCGGAAGGGGACTTGATCAACCATCCAGTTCATCCCTTTGTCTCCAAGGGAAAACAGCATGGCTACCAAGGCACGTGCAACACAAGTCAATGGTCAGAAAAACTGCTGTGAAATGTTGCGTGGTTGGTAAAGCACTAATCTGATAACCTTGAGGGGGTCCTGGGTGGTCAGCACAAGTCTGCCACTGGCTGGGCGAGCTTGAACAAGTCACTGACCTTCTCTGGCCTCAGATTCCACATCCACTAGGAAGAGGTTTGGCTGGTTTTGATAATAACTAGTTTTTTTCTGGATCTAAAATTTAATTACTTGAATTATTTTTAGTTGCTTGCCTTATGGGTTTTAATATCTCCACCCTTAAGATGACTGAAGCAGAGAAGATCTAAATTCCCAGCCTCTCTCTCTCTCCCTATCTATCTATCTATCTATCTATCTATCTATCTATATATGCCAAAATAGCTTAAGGGTGTCGTTTGGGAAACTTTCATGATATCTAAGCTAATAAGCCAGGGTGGAATCAAAAAGTAGGAAGTAGTGACCCATGCATATTTTACAATGAGAACAGCCAAAAGAACTTTGCATTATCAGTGATTCATTAGGAAAAACTGGTTCTTAGCTGGCCCATTTTGCAGTATTCATATTTGTTAATTATACATATTATATCATGTCCACTTAACAATAATGTTGCAGGCATGGGACACTGTGATAGAGTATTTCTAGTAACTGAATAGTTGTGTATAACAGTTCCCTGTGGATTAGAATAAAATTAACACCAGACTAAACACAGAGATACTATGAGAATCCGGAAGATTAGGATTCTGACATAAGCCTTCTGAAAAAAAGATTGATTTAGCAATAAATATTTATTGAGTGTTAAATACACATACGTCTTTGTGGTAGGTGTTACAGGGGGTCAAGATTTTAGTTTGTTTGATCTCAAAAGGACATTTTTTTTTTTTTTTTTTTTTTTTTTTTG
>NW_006799532.1:2618146-2649079 GCF_000442215.2 Lipotes vexillifer
GCCGCTCCGCGGCATGTGGGATCTTCCCGGACCGGGGCACGAACCCGCATCCCCTGCATCGGCAGGCAGACTCTCAACCACTGCGCCACCAGGGAAGCCCTCAAAAGGACATTTTAACTTTTCAAATTGGGACCATTCCCATGCCTACCATGGAAGGTAAATTCTGTTCCATTATCAAGAAGTACCATGAGCAGTAAGGATCCCCTTATACTTAGATGACTCTTTGATAATATGTTAGACATTCTTATCCAAAATACTAAGTTATTTTTTTTAAACTCAGCCATTCAGTTTCTATTTATTCCTGTTTCCTTTTCTTTCTATAAGCATATATGTTTTAGAAGACTGTAATAAAAATATAGAAAAAACCTGCATTCTTTCCAAAAGGACTTCATGTTTCAAAATGCTCTTTATCAGCAAAGCAAAATAAAAACAAGCACTTGGAATTTCCCCTTGAATACTTTCTCCTTGAGCCAACAGTTTGTGCCTGTTCTTCCTGTTGGGGTAGCTTCACTCTTTAGGGCTGTGCTGACATTTGCTTTTCGTGCAGTGGGCTCACTTGCTAACTGTCTGATTTTGCTGCCTCCCATCAAAGCCCTGCAGGCTGACGCCCATGAAAGTTATAACCGCAGTTAAGTAATTAGACGAATGCCACTGCCCAGGCTCCTGGCATCACCCCAGCGACAGGCTTCTTAGCAACGGCCTGAACTTTCTGAAATGTTTGAAAATTGCTCCTCGGCCTGGCCTCACCGATGACTCCCCTAGTAGAAGGTATTGCTCTGAGCTTTGCGGTGACCCTTATCCCTCGGAGGCCTACCACCACCCCCAATCAGGTTGAACCCCTTGTCAGCCCAGCCTCACTGTCCAAGGCTGCCCAGGGCTCTCAGCGGCCTCCACCAACCAAGGCTGCAACCTCCCCTCCCAAAGAAGAAGGCAATTTCGTGCATGGATAAATATTTGGGGAGTAGGACTTTCTCTAAAGAGCTGTACAAGATTTTAAACTGCTCTTTTTAATGTTTGAATCCTTAGCACACACCTGAGTAAACACTGGCATAACAGCTTTAAAAAAACCCACAAAAACCAAAGACCTCTCCTTCAACAGAACATTGCTCATTCCTTATGCAACTATTTGAAACTCTGAATGAGTAAATAAAATCTTCTGGTCTTTAAACCTCCATTTCTTGGCATTTAGATGATTACAAGTCTACTTTGGGGAAAGCATAAATGTTAACAAGTCTTTTCTAGAGTTAGTTCTAATAAATGGTGTCACAGAAGGAGGATCAGACTTGGACTCTGAAAGACCCAGGTGTGATTCCCATTCCTACTTCTTGCCAGTTGTACGTATAGGTGAGGCTCAATTCATCTCTCTGGTACTTGGTTTACCTAGCTCTAAAATGGGGACAGGGCCGCTGTAGAAATTAAGATAATGCCAGAAGCATAGTAAAACCTGATACATATGCCGAGTCAGAAAAAACATTTCCTGACCAGCCCAGTTGCAAGGGAGCTGCGTAGCCCTGGTCTCCTGCCACTCTTCCCCTCTCCCTCTCCTTTGGAACTCTCTCTGGGGCCTCGCAGGTCGAGCATCACTTTATGCGTGTGTGTTTCTCTTCTTCCACTACATATGATCAGTTTGATCTTCTTTGTTGTTGTTTACTTCCCATAGCGCCAAGTGCAATCCTTGCACCCAGCAGGCATTCAATAAATAGTAATTGGCTGATTGATTAAACTTGAATTTTAACACCTTCTCAGCACCTTCCTCAACTAGAGAAACCCTTAAGTAAACACTAAAGCCATTTACCCAGCAAACATGAGTTTTTAGGAAAACTTTGCTTCTGTACAAAGAGCATTGACTCTGGAAAGGAAAACACTTGGGTTGACATTCTGGTTTTGTCACATACTGAGTGACCTTTGCAAAGTTACTCAAACTGAGTCTTAGTTTCTTCATCTTAAATGGAGGCAATAACACCTATTTCACCAATTGTTGTAAGGATTAAATAGAATAACCTATTGGAAAGTGTCTGGTACATCACTGATGTTAAAAATTGTGAGAGTCTATGAAAAATATCATAAATAAATAATATGTAAATACCAAAAAGAAATTGCTTCTAATCTCTCATGGGTAAAACAATTTTAATTAAAGTAAGACATATTACTGATATCCACACATCCATGTCAAAAGTGCCTACAGCTCGCAATAAATAGCGGATTGAAGGTGGGTAGGCAGACTTCATTGGATATGCCTACCAACTACACAAGCCAGCAAGAACACTGACTACTGTCAACAAGTGTTTCCTTTGGGGGAAAAGCCTAGGAACATGAATAATAATGTGGCAATCAAGACTCGATGTCTGCAGAGCAATCTTTAACCCTAAAGAATTCCAAAGAATGGAATTTCTGAATTGAGAAGGAAAGAAAATGGAGGATTTATTGGATATCTGCTCTCTGATCATTGTTCTAGATACATAAAGCTCTCTTTCCTTAGTTGATTTCTTGTATTACAGGTAAAAGAACTGAGATCCAAAGAGTTATTAAGATTTGCCTGATATCACAGTGAGAGTTAATATCAGGGCCAGGATTAAAAACCAGAAGCTGGTAATGAAGTCTTGGGCCCACATCGTTTTCACAGTCATTTCTTACTCATCAAGCAGGAAAAGTCCTGTTTGGGCGAACTCCTGCCAGACCATGTGGAAAGAAGATGGTTCCTCCCTTCGTCAGCATCATGAAAGGGTCCTGAAAACCTGTCATCTCCCACTCATGCCCCCACCTCCAAGGTTCTGTAGAAGGTGCTACAGAGCACTTGATGAAATTTAAAAATACAGGGCGCTGAAAAAACTGACAAGGAACAAAAAGATCTAATCGCATACTTTCATTTTACACTGGAAAAAAACTGAGACCCAATAAAACTAAGTAATTATCCCAAAGTCACAAAAAAAGACAGGCGAAATATGACTCCTATTCCAGGGCCCACATTCCAGGGTATTTCAGGCAAGAGACCAAGAGTTTTATTTTTTACGTTATATTTTATGTTTTGGAAACTATAGGTCAGTGGTTCTCAAACCTAAGCAAACATCAAAACCATCTGGATAGGGCTTCCCTGGTGGCGCAGTGGTTGAGAGTCCGCCTGCCGATGCAGGGGATATGGGTTCATGCCCCGGTCCGGGAAGATCCCACATGCCGCGGAGCAGCTGGGCCCGTGAGCCATGGCCGCTGAGCCTGCGCATCCGGAGCCTGTACTCCGCAACGGGAGAGGCCACAATAGTGAGAGGCCTGTGTACCGCAAAAACAAAACAAAACAAAAAAAACCATCTAGATAGCTTCTTAAAGGATAGAAGAAGGGATCACATCCCAGAGTGGCTGATTCAGAGGTCTGAATTGGGGCCCAAGTTTCTGCCTTTCTAACAAATTTCCAGTGATGCCGATTCTGCTGGTCCAAAGACCCCATTCTGAGGACCCCCTTTGTAGAACTGATGCTGGTTTCAATACTTTCATGTTTAGTACCAAAGTTCCTCCTTCCACTCTGGTGGCAAAAGGAGTATAAGTTCTTATCTGACTT
Source organism: Lipotes vexillifer (assembly GCF_000442215.2). Taxonomy (NCBI): domain Eukaryota; kingdom Metazoa; phylum Chordata; class Mammalia; order Artiodactyla; family Lipotidae; genus Lipotes; species Lipotes vexillifer. The sequence continues at coordinate 2,621,697 of NW_006799532.1, forward strand.
CCTTGGGATTGCAAATGTGGAAACAAATACTCCTGGACCAGTGTAGTAATGGTATGGACTCTTACTGGGAAACTTTTGGACATAACCTGTGCCATCAGTGACAGGGCCTCAGTGACCAAGGGATTCTTCATTTTGTCTATTCCATATCCTTTCAGAGCAGCTACTATCAACCTGTCCATCTGGGCAGTGCTTCTCAACCTTTTCCATGTTAGGATGTACCTAAAAAAGGTTAATGTTTGTACAGAACTGCAGTGAAAATATAGGCTCTACGTGGCCAGAAGCAGCCTGCCAATGTGTTCTGGACACCCCAGACTCTATGGCTAAAGGGATGAATATTTTTTTCTACCTGAACTGATTCATGGCACATGGTTGGGAAGCTCTGTTATATAATCACAGCAAGCAGGGCAGCTGAGGCTTCAGTACTAAGATTACACATTTTAAACATAGAAGACCCACCAATATTACTAGTTCCCTTCTTATTAATGAGAGCAATGGAATCCCAATTATCAGAAGTAATTAAAATACAAGAATCTTAAGCAAGGAGAAAAGAAAGAGTCATTCAGAGGATGAACATCTTTGCTAAATAGTAACTAAGGATATTAGAAATTGGGATTCCTTCCCAGTTCTTAAATTCTATGCCCAAATCTTAAGGTATTGTGTCTTTTTTTACTGTATGAGAATTTTGACTCATTTTTTCATGTCATTAAAACTCCCTTGATGCTGATTTCACTGAGTCTAAGAAAGCACTGCATGTTAGATGTACCATTACAGGATGTATCACTAAGAAATAATTCTGCCAATAAAAAAACATGGTTCGATGCTTTTGTATCATCTAAAAGAAGAATTTTATAGCAGGGGCTCTTTTAAGCTCACTTAAACTTAGCCAGTTTCCATACATCACCCTGGGCATCCAGCAAGCAGAAAAATAAGCCAATTCTATCACTACCTCACATTCTGCATCTGGCTCTTAACAGTCACTTCATGCCTCCTCCATTACATGTGTTCATTTCTACTCTGTGCCATGCCTCACTTCATCAAAATTCATTTTTAAATTGATGAACTGTTATCTCTAGGATATTCTGCCAGGTCCCTAACATTCATTCATTCTGCAAGTTCTGATGTCCACGCATGCCACAAAATGACCACTATAGCCCAATATCACTGGCCTATTATGATTGCAAGATGTACCCTAATTCATACATGTAAAAATATTTCTTAAATGTGTCTCAGAGTTGATGAAATATGGAAATTTCATTTACGATTGCTGAGAGTTCACAGGAAAGCAATGCCCCTGAGTTTAAGGACAACCACACTTTTGTTTACAGAAGGGTACCCTTTCTCAATGTAACAAAGCCCTTTTATAAGATTAAAAACCTTGTTTTTTAAAAAATTTTTTGGAGTATACTTTTGAAGGAAACTCTCCTTTTGAGAGGGAAGGAAACCACACCTCGAAACCCTGAGCTGCTCATATTAATGCTGCCTCAGGAATAATCCTGCCATAGATGACTCTAGTCAACTGTTTTGGTAGCACATAAGGCTCAGCAAACTCAGCCTTCTGAAGGTATGAGACTTATTTTTTGATATGCAGTATAATATTTATGTGTCAAACTTTTTCACCTGAGCCTATCCCAGATTGGAATAAAACCCTTCCATCTCAGCTTACTTCCAACAGGACTCCTGACTGAGAGCCATGCTAGACAGTCACCATGGGAAGCAGTCTTTTCTGAGTGAAATAAAAATCCAGGCTGCTACCCTACTAAGATAGTCTTCATTCAACAAATACCTTGCCTGGGGAGTAAATTCCACGTGCTCAGCACCCTTTTTAAACCAGAATTGCTTAGGAGTGAGGGTTACAGATTATTATAGTAAAGACAGGGAGTCCTTCCATCAAGGAGCTGATGCTTTGGCAGAGAAAACAAGGCTTGGACACAGGAAATAAAGAAAAATCTAAGATTTATACCCATCTCAAATCTCCAATCAAACGTTAAGAAGTTGTACAAATGCCAAGCAGTAAATAGTGTGAGTGCAGTACTGACTGGAGTTATCAGGAAACATTCTGTGGTGAGTATGGGCATAGCCAGCTCCTGAAGGATGCACAGAATTCAGTTACACAGAAGGACAGCTCAAAGGAAACAAACAAATTTCGGAGATGGGGACACTGGACAGACATTTACAAATGGAGTTTGGTAGATATATGCAGAAAATCCAGTTTGCACATGTGTTATCCTAAGCAAAACAAGTATTGAAGCGTAAAAAATTAGCATGGAGATTATTCCACAGACAGAAGAATCTTTATCATCCTGGACAGAAGAGTTGGCAAAGCTATGGAATAAAGTCTAAAGAACAAGTGTCATTAAAACACAATAGAGGAGCTTCAAGATGGCGGAAGAGTAAGACGTGGAGATCACCTTCCTCCCCACAAATACATCAGAAATACATCTACATGTGGAACAACTCCTACAGAACACCTACTGAACGCTGGCAGAAGACCTCAGACCTCCCAAAAGGCAAGAAACTCCCCATGTACCTGGGTAGGGGCAAAAGGAAAAACAGAGACAAAAGAATAGGGATGGGACCTGCACCAGTGGGAGGGAGCTGGGAAGGAGGAAATGTTTCCACACATGTGGAAGCCCCTTCACAGGCGGAGACTGCGGGTGGCGGAGGTGGGGAGCTTCGGGGCCGCAGAGGAGAGCGTAGCCACAGGGGTGCGGAGGGCAGAGCGGAGAGATTCCCGCACAGAGGATCGGTGCCGACCGGCGCTCACCAGCCCGAGAGGCTTGTCTGCTCACCCGCCGGGGCGGGCGGGGCTGGGAACTGAGGCTCAGGCTTCGGAGGTCAGATCCCAGGGAGAGGACTGGGGTTGGCTGCGTGAACACGGCCTGAATGTCCTAGTGCGCCACAGCTAGCAGGGAGGGAGTCCGGGGGAAAGTCTGGAACTGCCGAAGAGGCAAGAGACTTTTTTTGCCTCTTTGTTTCCTGGTGCACGAGGAGAGGGGATTAAGAGCGCCGCTTAAAGGAGCTCCGGAGATGGGCGTGAGCCGCGGCTATCAGCGCGGACCCCAGAGACGGGCATGAGATGCTAAGGCTGCTACTGCCGCCACCAAGAAGCCTGTGTGCGAGCACAGGTCACTCTCCACACCTCGCCTCCCGGGAGCCTGCGCAGCCCGCCACGGCCAGGGTCCTGTGATCCAGGGACAACTTCCCAGGAGAACACGTGGCGGGACTCAGGCTGCTGCAACGTCACGCCAGCCTCTGCCACCGCAAGCTCGACCCGCATCAATACCCCTCCCTCCCCGCGGCCTGAGTGAGCCAGAGCCCCCGAATCAGCGGCTCCTTTAACCCTGTCCTGTCTGAGCGAAGAACAGACGCCCTCAGGCGACCTACACGCACAGGTGGGGCCAAATCCAAAGCTGAGCCCCTGTGAGCTGTGAGAACAAAGAAGAGAAAGGGAAATGTCTCCCAGCAGCCTCAGAAGCAGCGGATTAAAGCTCCACAATCAACTTGATGTACCTGCATCTGTGGAGTACATGAAGAGACAACAAGTCATCCCAAATTGAGGAGGTGGACTTTGGGAGCAACGATATACATATTTTTTCCCTCTTCCTCTTTTTGTGAGTGTGTATGTGTGTGCTCTGAGTGTGATTTTTGTCTGTATAGCTTTGCTTTTACCATTTGTCTTAGGGCTCTGTCTGTCCGTTTTTGCTTATTTTTTTAGTATAGTTTTAGCGCTTGTTATCATTCATGGATTTGTTTTTTGGTTTGGTTGCTCTCCTCTTTCTTTATTATTACTTAAAATTTTTTTTAATTATTATTTTTTATTTTAATAACTTCTTATTTTATTTTATCTTCTTCTTTCTTTCTTTCTTTTTTCTCTCCCTTTTATTCTGAGCCGTGTGGATGACAGGCTCTTGGTGCTCCAGGCAGGCGTCAGGGCTGTGCCTCTGAGGTGGGAGAGTCAACTTCAGGACACTGGTCCACAAGAGACCTCCCAGCTCCATGCAATATCAAACGGCGAAAATCTCCCAGAGATCTCCATCTCAACACCAGCACCCAGCTTCACTCAACGACCAGCAAGCCACAGTGGTGGACACCCTACAACAAACAACTAGCTAGACAGGAACACAATCCCACCCATTAGCAGAGTGGCTGTCTAAATTCATAATAAGGTCATAGACACCCCAAAACACACCATCAGACGTGGACCTGCCCACCAGAAAGCCAAGATCCAGCCTCATCCACCAGAACACAGGCATTATTCCCCTCCACCAGGAAGCCTACACAACGCACTGAACCAACCTTAGCCACGGGGGGCAGACACCAAATAAAAGGTAAATGCAAACCTGCAGCCTCTGAAAAGGAGACACCAAACACAGTAAGTTAAGCAAAATGAGAAGACAGAGAAACACACAGACGATGAAGGAGCAAGGGGAAAAAACTACCAGACCTACAAATGAAGAGGAAATAGGCAGTCTACCTGAAAAAGAATTCAGAATAACGATAGTAAAGATGATCCAAAATCTTGGACATAGAATGGAGAAAATACAAGAAACATTTAACGAGACCTAGAAGAACTAAAGAGCAAACAAACAGTGATGAAAAACACAATAAATGAAATTAAAAATTCTCTGTAAGGTATCAATAGCAGAATAACTGAGGCAGAAGAATGGATAAGTGACCTGGAAGATAAAATAGTGGAAATAACTACTGCAGAGCAGAATAAAGAAAAAATAATGAAAAGAATTGAGGACAGTCTTAGAGACCTCTGGGACAACATTAAATGCACCAATATTCGAATTATAGGGGTCCCAGAAGAAGAGAAAAAGAAAAGGGCTGAGAAAATAGTTGAAGACATTATAGTTGAAAACTTCCCTAATATGGGAAAGGAAATAGTTAATCAAGTCCAGGAAGCATAGAGAGTCCCATACAGGATAAATCCAAGGAGAAACACGCCAAGACACATATTAATCGAACTATCAAAAATTAAATACAAAGAAAAAATATTAAAAGCAGTGAGGGAAAAACAACAAATAACGTACAAGGGAATCCCCATAAGATTAACAGCTGATCTTTCAGCTGAAACTCTGCTAGCCAGAAGGGAGTGGCAGGACATATTGAAAGTGATGAAGGGAGAAAATCTACAACCAAGATTACTCTACCCCACAAGGATCTCATTCAGATTCAACGGAGAAATTAAAACCTTTACAGGCAAGCAAAAGCTAAGAGAATTTAGCACCACCAAAACAGCTTTACAACAAATGCTAAAGGAACTTCCCTAAGCAGGAAACACAAGAGAAGGAAAAGACCTACAATAACAAATGAAAAACAATTAAGAAAATGGTAATAAGAACATACATGCCAATAATTACCTTAAATGTAAATGGATTAAATGCTCCAACTAAAGAAACAGACTGTCTGAATGGATACAAAAACAAGACCTGTATATATGCTGTCTACAAGAGACCCACTTCAGACCTAGGGACACATACAGACTGAAAGGGAGGGGATGGAAAAAGATATTCCATGCAAATGGAAAGCAAAAGAAAGCTGGAGTAGCAATTCTCACATCAGACAAAATAGACTTTAAAACAAAGACTATTATAAGAGACAAAGAACGACACTACATAATGATCAAGGGATCAATCCAAGAGGAAGATATAACAATTGTGAATATCTGTGCACCCAACATAGGAGCACCTTGATACATAAGGCAAATACTAACAGCCATAAAAGGGGAAATTGACAGGAACACATTCAGAATAGGAGGCTTTAATAGCCCACTTTCACCAATGGACAGATCATCCAAAATGAAAATAAATAAGGAAACACAAGCTTTAAATGATACATTAAACAAGATGGACTTAGTTGATATTTATAGGACATTCCATCCAAAAACAACAGAATACACTTTCTTCTCAAGTGCTCATGGAACATTCTCCAGGATACATCACACCTTGGGTCACAAATCAAGCCTTAGTAAATTTAAGAAAACTGAAATCCTATCAAGTATCTTTTCCAACCACCATGCTATGAGACTAGATATCAATTACAGGAAAAAAATCTGTAAAAAATAAAAACACATGGAGGCTAAACAATACACTACTAAGTAACCAAGAGATCACTGAGGTAATCAAAAAATACCTAGAAACAAATGAAAATGAAATCACCACGACCCAAAACCTATGGGATGCAGCAAAAGCAGTTGTAAGAGGGAAGTTTATAGCAATACAATCCTACCTTTAGAAACAAGAAACATCTCAAATAAACAACCTAACCTTACACCTAAAGCAGTTAGAGAAAGAAGAACAAAAAATAAACCCCCAAAATTATTAAGTAGCAAGATATCTCATAAACCATGGTTTTAAAAATGAGAGTAAATTATCGTATATAAAAAGAAGGCTGCGAGGGGCTGGAGTCCAGGGCAGACCCTGCCCATGCCTGCCCCAGGCCGTGCTGCACCCCATACCGTGCGGCCCCTACCTGTGGCTGCTCACATGGCATTGTGGCCCAAGTGACATCCTGAGGCCGTGGGACCTCATCAAAACATGACAGTATGACCACTCTCGTGTCCAACTCTCCTCAGAGGAGCATGGTATTGGTAAAGCGGGTCTGGCCAGCTGTTAAGCAGGCGAGGACCCTGACAGCCTCCGGAGCTGCAGACGGCATTGCCCGGCCCAGGTGGCATCCAAGCTGTGAGGCTCATGGACCAGCCTGGGCTCTCGATGGAGAAAAGGGTCATCAAGGAGGCTTGGAAGGGGCGCGGCTACCACCTGGCCCCCTTTGATCTGATCAGCAACCGGTAGCCACATCCAAGTCTGGCGTGGGACTGACTGCTCCAGCCAGAATACGTTCTCCGCAGAGGTGACACACTCAGGATGACAGCATGGGGGGATAGGGTGGGGTGCCTGGCAGAGGAGGCTGAGCTCACTGAGGTGTGCACCTGCCCCTGGATGATGCCCAGGCCTGTACAGATAACCTGGATGTCCCCAAGACCCTTGGGGTCATCTTTGTTGTTGGACGGTTCCTCAACCGTGTGACCCCTGAAGTCCAGTGGTAGCTGTATCCAAGGCTGCTTAACTCAAAAACTAAGCGGCATTAGGTTTTCAGAGAGGCTTCTAAGTGATTTTTTCACCTTCTAAGTGATTTAATCACTTCCTAAGTGATTTTTTTTTTTTGGCTCTATCCTCATAGTCACTGCAGCAAACTGAAAAATGTCCCCTCCCCTCCAAAATTCACATCGTAATCCTTGAAACCTGGGACTATTACTCTATATAGTACAAGATGGTCTTTATAGATATGACTCAGCTAACTATCTTGACATGGGGAGATTATCCTGAACTATCCAGGTGGACTCTAAATGGACTCACATGTATCCTTATAAGAGGGAGGCAAAGGGAGATTTGACAACACGTAGAAGAGAAGATGTGAAGACGAGCAGAGAAAGATTTTCAGATAATGACCATGGAACTTGGAGTGATACAGCCATTAGTTTGGGAACGCTGACGGCCACCAGAACCTGGAAGAGGCAAGAATTCTCCCCTGGAGCCTCCAGGGGCTTGACTTTAGTCCAGTGATACTGATTTTGGACTTCTGGTCTTCTTAATTGTGAGAGAATCAATTTCTTTTGCTTTAAGCCTCCAAGTTTGTGGTAATTTGTTACAGCAGCTTTAGGAAACTAATACAGTCACAAAATTACAGTTTCAGGCCCAGGTATCACCTTCTCATACAACAGATTCTGAGAGAGAAAACATCTTCTCCTGCATTGATAATCCCCTTCCTTAAAAAGATAAAACTAGGTAGGAAAATCTTTCCCAGGAGCCTCCAGTGAATTTCTCCTTAGGTCTCTAGGGGCCAGAATAATGTCATGTGCCTGCAGCTAAATCAATCACAGGAAGAGGAAAACAAGGTAACCACAACTAGCTTAAATCAATCGTAGTGCATCAGTTATAGCCCAGGGGGGCCACTGTTTGCTGAGTGCATTGTTACCTGGTCCAGACAAGACTTTGAGACAAGGGAGACAGGTCAGACAGTGGTTGGTAGGCAACCAACAGTGTCTTCCCCTTGGAGCCCAAACACCTGCCCCAGCCCCTTAACCCTGCCACATGTGGTCACGTCTATTGTGGGACCATGACTGCTCATGGAAGTGCAGCTGTTCTCACAGAGGCCCCCACCACTGCCACCACATGGGGCTCTGCAAGACATCACTACCCTCTCCTCAGCTCCTCCATTTCAATCACTGAAATGCCTGCCCCGTTCATACAAGGGATGAGACCACTGTGTTAGTCTTCGTGGTCAAGAAATAAAGCTCTCCTTTTCATAGGGGAGCTGCAATTTGAGATGAGGGTGATTTATCACCAGAAGAGAGGTGAGTGGGAAGTAAGATCAATACCTTATTTGGATTCACTTTTACTTATATCTTTTCTATAGATCTGGATTTTCACTGAAATTATTTTAGCAGCAGTGGTGGCCCAATCTACACCAAGCTGACTTGGACTCTTTCCAAAGTTCTCTGTGTCCGGCAGAGCTTAAGATTGCATCTCTCTTTCCCCTTTAAGCCTCTTCATCATTCTCCTTCACATTCTCACCCACAGCAGCAGCACAGCATCAAGAAAAGCCTAATATAGTGTGTTCTTATGTCCTGGCTTTGGTCCTAGATTAGGGGCGGCCAGGTCTAGACTAGAGGCTGGTGCAGTGTAACTCTCCCCCTACCCCTGCCACTGTCTTCCCCCTGCTGCACTATGAGGGCCTCTGGGCTGGAGGGCATGGGCAGAAGACAGTACTGTCAAAGGGAAGATACCCATCAAATGGCAAAAGCAACCTGCATTTCTAAGGTTACTGTGATCTGGCCGCAGTGAAGCGGTAGAGGGGAAAAAAAGACTTGTTTACAAGGCGATGCTTTATAGGCAAGAGACTAAGATGCTGTCAACATCTGTAGCATACCCATTTATTAACATCCATCATAATAGTATAGGACATTTTGTGTGTTAAAAATAGTCTTGAAAATAGACTCCTGTGCTTAGGAATCTCTTTCTAGCATCACTATAATAATTAATGTCTCTTACCAGATTTATCATTCTCTGAACATATGCTGAGCACCTTCTGTGTTCAAGGTACTGCGGCATGCACTGCGATATGAAGAATCCTCTAGGAGTTCACAATTCACTGAGATGCTCCTTCGATTTTTATTCTGAAATTCATACTTGCTATGTGCTATCACTGTAGACTATTTGTATATCCTCAAGAACATTATATCAAGGGATAATTTCAGCAATTTATTTTAGGAAAAACAATAGGAATACTGACTTTTTAAAAAGTGTTTTGCCAAGCTTCACCCTCCCCAGAAGTCTCCCTGGGTGAAACGGGTTTGTTCCGGGAGCATCTGTGGTCCACATGAGTTCATTCAAGCTATGATGCAATGAAGTAATTTTCCCCGGGTTACCACATGCTTGGGGGTCACCGCAGCACAGAGAATCTAGTAGGCCCCCCCCCCATTTCCCACCCTGCCTGAGGTTATTAGAACGCGTTGTACTCCGGAGGACCCACATCCTTATTGCTAGACACTTGGCTTTCTGATCACTTCATATTCAGTCAGAGATCCACTTAAGTCCAGACTCGGCTAGACAAATGCAGGACAGTTCAGCAGAAGCCGTTTTAACAGGTGTCATTGCTAAGGTCTTGAAGAACCTTCCATTTGTCCCATCCTGGAAAAGCATGTATTATAGAAGAGCACTACCTCTGTCAACAGAGAGTCTGGGGGCATATCCTGGTTCTGTCATTTGACTGGCTGGGTTTGCTTGGATAAAATTCATGTCTAAGCTTCATTTCCATCTTATGATTTCTTTATAAAATGGGAATCATCATCATATCTACAGCTGAACCCACTGCTCAAAGAACATTTGCAGATTACTACTAATCTCAAGTAGAAAGCCTGAAAGATCGTGAAGGACAGTTTATGCAGAGGAATCTTCTTTGCTTGAACCATTTACCCAGTGATAAACTTCACTTTTGTATTTCTCTCTCCAGATGCAATCTAGACCCCAGGAACCTTGTTCTATGTGTTCATCGCTACGGCATGTTGGACAGCACTATTTAGAACAAGAATTCTACCTCAATAGAAAGAATAGAAAGAATTCTTCTTTCTATATCATCAAGTCTGGTTCAACATGCAACAGAATGCGCAATGTTTTACTTATCTAACTCCTTAAAGTTTGCAAAACCCTTTTACGTACATCTGTGGTTCTCAAATGTTAGCATCCTTCAGAATCGCCTAGAGGACTTATTAAAGCACACATTATTGGCCTCACCCCCAGAGTCTGACTTATTGGTCTGGGGTGGGGCCTGAGATTCTGCATTTCCAACAGGATTCCAGGAGATGCTGATGATCTGGAGACCACACTGAGAACCCTGATGTATATCATAGAGAAGTGGCCAACTCCCTACCAGCAATTACAAGAGGCCATGAATAGCACCACTCCCCACTTATTTGTGTTCTTTGGCTGAATCACTCCTTTGGGTTTAAACAGCAAGAGTCCCACTAAAATGACAATGGGCTATCTGTGGTGAACAGTTCCACTAGTGATCATCCCCACTGCCATTTTATCTCAGATGTTTTTCCTTTACGTTAGCTCGCGGATCAGGAAACTTTCTTAAAGGGCCAGAGAGTAAATATTTTTGGCTCCATGGGACATATACAGTCTCTGTTGCAACTACTGCAATTTGCCTTTGCAGAACAAAAACAGCCATAGACATTGGGCAAAGGAATGGATTCAGCTGTATTCCAATAAGGCTTTAGGCTGCCAGGCCACAGTTTGCCAAACCCTAGATTAACTTCACACTTAGGGGCCTTAAGGAAGATACAGAAGGGCCTGAATGCTTTTTTAGATAGGAGAGACTTAAATGGGAGCCTAAAAAGGGAAGTGATCCTTGGACCACCAATAAGCTTCTAAGGATGAGAAGAGAGTCCCTCAGGGAGGTTGCAGAGAAGGATGGGAGGGTCTAAAAGAAAGAATTCTTCCCTCACTGACTTTAATTCCAGTGACCTACAATAGGAAGCTAGGAAGCTGTGAAGCTGCAGTTCTGCTTCAGGTCCATGCAGGTACAGGTCAAAAGGGAGAAGCCACCATTAACCCAAGCACAGTATGCAGCACCAGGTGATGGGAAGGAGGGGTCACTGTGGATAAGAGGACTCAATCATGTGGCCGCCAGGGCAGCAGGAGAAAGAGGAGCCTGAAGCAAAACAATTAGCAACGCTCTGGTAGCAGTCACCCTAACACAGGCACTTACAAGCAAACAACAGATAAGAAAAAAGCAGAATAAATACCTCTTTCAAATACTAAAGAGCCCTAAAGGATGTCTTGCTGGGATAGATAAACAAACAAAAGAATTATTTGAGAACAGACAGCTGCTCAGAGAATCATTTCAGCCTTTTTTGGAGGAAGTATTCCAGCCCCCAACATGGTCCAGAGCAATGGAGCCCATTAAGGACCACAGAGGGGCTGAGCCTCCAGCATCACCAGCGAGCATCCTATCCAGAGGTTCACCATCAGTGGGGGAGGTTTACCACCCCTGAATGAAATCATGCTGGTCCAGGGCCCATTAGATTTAGTTCTGGACTTGCAAATGTCTCATCAGAGCCTTCACTTGGGGGAGGGCCCAGAGACCTGATGGATTCAGGTGAAAAACACTGACTCACAAAGAATGTCATCTAAGGCCACTCAGCTGTGTGTGTCAGAGGCCAGATTTTCCCTTGAGTCTGTTCTGCCTCCAAAGCCTTCAGCCCTTCCATCATCCCATGCTGCCGAGGGATGGAGGCACACATTATAATACTTGATACGATGTTTTAGCTTCATTTTAGATTTCCATTTTTTACTCAGTTAACTGACCTGAAAATAATTACAGTATTTCTAATATAATCTAAACTGTCATTTGTTGAGTGTGCCACCGAGAGAATTTCAATTTTCTTTCAGATTAGTATTTGCCCACTGAATATTTAATGGAAAAGAGAAATTATTTTCTCCTTTTTTGATTAGAAAAAGTTCAGAATGGTGCTGTGAGGAATTAAGAAAGGCATTCGTATTATCAAAATGCCTTGTCCCTGCCAAAGACTTAGATGAATATTAACCCCAAACTTAAAATGAATTCTTGACACCCTAATGGTTGTATTCTTAGAATGGAAAAATATATATTTGAGGTACATGGCATTCTAAATAGGGGTTTGAGAGTGAGTCTCTTAGATAAAGATGTTCAGGGACCTGGATGGCAAGTCTGAGGAAAAGACATTTGGTCACTCTGTCTCATATTTCAGAGGAGCCTCCATCTGTTACACAACTTTCAGATGTTTAATTTACACCTGAATTACCTCGCTCTAAGCACAGCTGAAATTAACAACAATGATCTCACTAAACTAAAGCCGGTAAAACTGACATAAGCCAAATTTTTATGCATACATACCTATACATGAGAGAGAGAGAGGGAGAAAAGGATAGAGAGACAAAAAGAGATATACACATATAAGCTTTATGTTACATACATAAGCTACATATATGATATACAATGTATATAGAGATACAAATAGGGGAACAGATATGTTACATAGACATTAAAATAATCGTGACATAATTTGAAACAAGTATATTGAGTAGGGTAAACAGGAAAATGCATATAAATTTTTACATTAATTGTATTCTCATATTTAACTGCAACTTATCTGCAACTGTGTGGAATAATCACATTAATCAAATGGCATTTGCACCCCACACTGTATACATAGCAAGGCCTTGGGACTTAGGTATGAGGAGGAAAACACAAGTTCTGTTTGAGCTGCCATAAAATAAAAATATAAAAAGCTCTGTGATGATCAGTCTTAGGAAAGTTGGGAACTGGAGGAAGAAGGACCTAAGGTGTTCCCTAGCTTGTCAGGATCCAAAAAATTTAGAATGAAGAAAAAGAATTTCCATATACCAGAAGATCAATTCCATTTTATCTTTCTGAAAATAAAAATAATTCTTTTTCTTTTTTTTCTTCGATGAGGGGCCTATGAGATGTGTGGTTCCTTAGCAGTCAAAAGTCGGGCCTTCTGCATGCTGCTGTGGATTTGATCGTCTTGTCTGATGTCTGTTTCTGTAGAATGACTGGTATTCCCGGTCCCACTTCTGAACAGATTTACTCTGTCATGGGCAGAAAGACCTTTACGTAGCCGGCATGATTCAGCCGGTCTGTGTGGCTGCTTATCTGAAACCACATTCAAAGCAAGCTAGCTCTCAGCCCTCAGAATTTTGGATTATTTTCCAGCTTTAATGAGGTAAAATTGACAAATAAATTCTATAAATTTGAGGTGTACAATGTGATTTTATATATATATACACACACGTATATATAATCCTGTGAAATAATTATCACAATCAAGTTAATACATCCATCATCTCACATAGTTACCATTAGTGGAGGTGGGGGGCAAAAGATAAACTTTAAAGGAGCCCTATATTACATGTTAGAAATTCTCAAAATAGTATATGGACTCACAGTTATTCTATGTCTAGGTCACACCGAGAAAATTGTTGGGGATGGAATGGGGATTGGGGGTGGAATGAATGGTCTAAAGAATGCCTTACTGACCAAAATAAATCCATTCTTTCATTTACATGACTTCATGTAAGTTCAGAAAAAAACAAGTACTCAAGTCAGATGGAGGAAAACCTGCTTGACAGAAGTTCCTAGAAAGAAAAACAATCTGAGTTTTGTTTATCAGGGACTCTATGTGGGCCAAAAAAAATTTTTTTGACTTTTTTCCTTAAGGCAAATGCCATTGTTTAGAGAGTCAGAAGTATGGCCTCCCAACAGGAATAAAGACGCAGATGTAGAGAATGGACTTGAAGACACGAGGAGGGGGAAGGGTAAGCTGGGACGAAGTGCACAGGGAGATCAGCTCGGTACTTTGTGACCACCTAGAAGGGTGGGATAGGGAGGGTGGGAGGGAGGGAGACGCAAGAGGGAAGAGATATGGGAACATATGTATATATATAACTGATTCACTTGGTTATGAAGCAGAAACTAACACACCATTGTAAAGCCATTATACTCCAATAAAGATGTCAAAAAAAAAAAAAAAAGAAGAAGTATGGTCTCCCAGTTTGAGGTGGCAATGGCCGAAATCTGTCCGCATTCCCTCCTCCACCATCACATTCCTCAAAATGTGACCCTAGTTTTCCACAGTAGTTAAGCTCTATCTAGATCACTGTGTTGAGTTACATGTATGTTTGAATGATTAGAACAAGTCTGGAAGATTAACCTGGGGGATCAAAACCTGGTAACCGTGTCGTAGAATGATGAAAACAATTAGCAGAGTTCATCTTGGAATAGAAAACCCTTAGTGGGGTGTGATGAATGTGATGAATGTCTTTAAATACCTGAAAAGCTGCATTGCAGACAAAGCAGGAGATGTGCTCTGTTAGCATAGAGAGTAGAACGGGGGTCAGTGTGATGATGACTTTCATTTAATCAAGTATGATTAACTAGATTCATCTAGTAATAAAATAAGACAATTTTGTAATGCAGTGGGCATCATCTCACAGAAATATTACAAGAGAGTGCGGGTAATGATCAATCACTGATGTTATAAAAAAGATCAAAACTTAGGTGTTAGGACTCAAAAATGTTCACTGTGGTTCAGCTTTACTTCTTATGCTGGAATCCTCTCCACAAATCCCCTGCCAGGTGGTTACACTCAGCTGATGAGGATACATGTCCACTGACAGAAAAGGCAACCCTTTGGGAGGAAGATGGAGCCAGACTTAGATTTGTCACAGCGTGGTTGCAGGCTGTCTGTCTCAGATTATTTGAACTGATTGTCAAAAAACATACAGATTCCTTGTTGCCCTCCGTTACCAATCTCTTGCACGAGAACGTCTGGGATGGCGCCAGGAATCCACATTTTCAGCGAACTCCTCAAATTATTCTGATGCACATTAGAGTTTGAGAAACACTGAACTAGATGAACATAAAGGTCTTTCTGAAGCCAAGAGGCTAGGAGAAAGAACAGTAGGATAGGATTCTCAGTTTCCCCGCAAGGATTAATTCAATTCAGGGCAATAAAGATATTTTGTGTGAATAGACATCTGCAAGATTTGGGGGCATGATAGTCGAACATGTAATGAAGGAGTTGCTTCTTTCCATGGAACAGTCCACTTTTCTCCAATGCCAGTTCCCTTGACACGATTTCCAGGGATTGTGACAAACTGGGACATCTTACATGGACACATTCTTGGCCTCATTCCAAAACAAAAACATCGAGTATCACAAAATACTCGAGTATCATCGAGGACTGGCAAATGCTAATTTGCCTTCTTGGACCTTCAAATACAAGTATAAAACTGGGGAATACCAAATTTTATAGACCTTTAGAGAAGCACCTGGTTGAATACACAGGGAGGATCAGGCCCATCCTAACTACGTCATGGGGTCTTTTCAGTCAGGACATTTAAGGTCTTGGAGACTCTGAGCCGGACATCCCCTTCGTCCTTACCTCCCATTTCCTCCCATCACAAATCTTATATACAGAATGACTTGACAGACATGAGAAACCACAATCATGTCCTGTGAATACTGAAGCCCCCCCTTGGGTAATGATGTGTGGGACAGTGGAGCTCAGATGCTAAGTGCTCTAAGTCAAGTTTACAAGGGTTTACTGAGAACACACTTTATGCCTGGGATTATAATTTGAGAGTTTAAAGGAAGAAAGATAGTTGAATCAAACTTCAGGAAAAAAATGAGATTACTTGCTACTCATTCCTAGAATTTTCACCCTCAGGAGACCTCCTCACCAAGAAGCAGGAAGTAATTTTCATCCCTTACAAATGCTTCCTCATAAAGTTTCTTTTCTCAAAATTCTGCCCCTTATCCTTCATTAAAAAAAAAAAAAAAGACTAATATTTTGTCTACACAGAATAGCAGCTGCAATTTTCTGGGAACAGTCTCACTCCTATGTTAAATGTGGGGTTTGAATATTTGGGTATCACCGTAGACTTACTGACAGTGTCCTGGGTTGACAACTGATAGCTCTGGGCCTTATTCCTCATCCAAGATGAGTCAATTTAATTGACTCATGCTCAATGCTTTTCAAATTTGGATAGAGATTGACTTCCGGGCTCTCTGTAGAAGCAAGGTGAGAGATTCAGAGCTGCTGGTGGCCAGGATTCCAGCTCTGTGGCAGAATGTAATTTGCATCAATGAAGCCAACATAGAGAAGAAGCAGAGAAGAAAGAGGAGCTGTTGGTACCCACCCTATATTCAGTTGCACTGAAGCATGACTATACATTTGTCCTTCTAACACTGTAGTTAGGTACAGAAAATCTAGCAGTTTCCTTTCTGCATCCTAGTTTGAGCTGATTGTTCTTCCTTTCAACCAAGAAGAGTTTTACAAACCAACAGAGAATATAGAATTTCTAGTAACTGAAGTCCTGTTATACACAGACTCATAATTCCCTCAAGTCTTATGCATTTGGTCATCTTTTCTGAAGACTGATGGAGAAAACCCTGTCAATATGTAGATTCAGTCGTAATGTTAGCTCAGTAACTGTCTTGTAGCTAAGGGAATATTCTTGGAAATCATTAGAACTTGCAAAACACTTTTTATTTGTTTTTAAATGTAGATCAAAATAAAGGATTTTTAGAAATAGTTTGAAAATAAGAAGGGGTTAAAGATTAATACTCCAGTCAATGTTTTCTGTTGTAACTCAGAGACGCATATTCAAAGCCCTGTGATATAGTGGAATCTTATAAAATCCCAATTCTCTCCTAGGCTCTTTAAGATGTTTTCCTTACTGGGGGAAGAGTATCTTTAATCTTAACAACAACAAAAAACCTAAAGAAATTCACCACAGAAATGGAATACAATATCAGTATTAGTCCATAAATAAAATAACAGTGTTTTGGTATATGGTATATTTGTATATGGGGGTAGGTAAGAGGGGATGGCCAAGGGTAGTAAAGACAATGCAAGGATAGGAAGGGTAAGAGGAAGTGAAGAGAAAGAAAAATTGGAAAACTTTTGGAAAGCAAATTAATGGTTAAAAGATACCTTATAGCTACCTGATGTTTACTGACACCCTGGAGGCTTATTTAATGCAAGATCTTTCTGATCTGGGTTTAAATATACACCAAACTAAATTAGAAGGAAAACCATGGATGGCTGGAAGGCATATAGCAATAGAATGGAATATAGACCTAAAACTAACATTAACCAGATAGATGAAGGAAATTTATCCCGGGAGAAAAATATCAAATAGGAAGATTCAAGTTTCTTTCTTTTAGTCATCCATCCATCCACCTCTTTGCCAGTATTAAACACCTATTATGCTTCAGACACTGGGCTAAAGACTAAGGAGAATACAATCAGACAACCCCTGCCTGTAACAACTACCTCCGAGAAGGAAAAAGAAGATGTGAACAAAAATAGCTCAAGACGTAAGACAGCGTGAGTGTCATGAGTGACCTAAAGTGTTCTCAGGATTTGGAGCAGCAAGAATCCATTTCCTGCTAAGAACTTCATGGTGAAGGTAGCATTGGAATGGAACTTTACAGGATGAGTTCACTTTCACAGCCACTGATCCAAAAATAGGGGCCCCCAGAGCATGGAGTAAAATCCCTCTGTGCATTCTCAATGGCTCCTAATATTTTGAGAGCATTGTAATTTCCAGCTGTGAGGTCACGGATGTTTCATCTACTTACCACTCCCTCTGGTTTCTTTAGAAGATGGGATTGTTATAAAATGTGCTTTTCGAAAAACTGCTTTGATAGAAAGCAAGAGAGCGCAGCTCAGAGAGGAGGGATCTTTCCTGCATTTCGTGTGTATACATCAAGTCTCAGACACCAGACCCAGAATGTGAATTTCCTGAATAATTCTTTGAGTTGTCATGCTCTCTTGAAAACATGATCCAGATGGCATTCTGACCCACAAGTGGTTCTAGACCACAAGCAGAGCTCCTCACGTTCTTCATAACCATCAGAATCTGGGTGACAGGAAGACGCCCTCCTCCTCTCCTACACCCCACTCATGCCTATTTCCTCTGGGAGGGCCTCTAGGGCAGTAGAAATGCAGAGCAGAGGATGAGAGCTCCCAGATAAAAGCCAAATGGATTTTTTTTCACGAACAAATAGAGAATTCCTTAAAACCAAACAAAATATTTATTGAAAAATAGATACTTGCCCTTAAGTTAAAGAAGGTGAGGGACTTCCCTGGTGGCACAATGGTTAAGAATCCACCTGCCAATGCAGGGAACATGGTTTGAGCCCTAGTCCGGGAAGATGTCACATGCTGCGGAGCAACTAAGCCCGTGTACCACAACTACTGAGCCTGCACTCTAGAGCCTGCGAGCCACAACTACTGAGCCCGCACCCCTAGAGCCCATGCTTCGCAACAAGAGAGGCCACTGCGATGAGAAGTCCGGGCACCGCAACGAAGAGCAGCCCCCACTCGCCACAACTAGCGAAAGCCCGCACGCAGCACTGAAGACCCAATGCAGCCAAAAAATAATTAATTAAATAATTAATTTAAAAATAAATAAAGAAGATGAGAGGCAGTTCTTTTCCTCTGCTGACATTCTCTACACCATCACAAGATCCAAACTGTTAGTAGCAGTGAGGAGATAGACACAAAAGAGTAATGTGTGCTTATTATCTTTAAAAAAATAAACCAAGGACAAGAGAAAAATCATATAAGCACAAATTTAGGGAATTCCCTGGCTGTCCAGTGGTTAGGACTCAGCACTTTCACGCCGTGGCCCCGGGTCCAATCCCTGGTCAGGGAACTAAGATCCCGCAAGCTGTGTGGTACGGTCAGAAAGAGGGAAAAAAAGCACAAATCTAAAGGAATCCAAACTGGCATCATTCTGTTCATATGCAATCCTAGAAGCTTGAAGACCATGTGAAAAAAAAGAACTCAAGAGAGAAAAGAACAAGAACTCAAGAATTCTATACCTAGCAGAGTTACCATTCACCTATCAGAGTAAAATTAAGTTATTCAAGGATAAACAAGAACTCAGAAAGAATTTTACCTAAGTATCCTGAGGAAAATACTTGGGGGATGGTGGGAGGAATATTAATGAAACAACAAATGATCCAGAAGGGCTTTCAAAATGAGGAAAACTTAAGAGTAAACTACAGTAAAGAATAAATAATATAATATACAGATATGATTATATCGAAAAGGGTACAGGATAGGCCTTATATCTGTGTAGAAGAAGGTTAGTATGACTCTCAGAGACAAATGTCTAAGGATTTTTAATACAATTTCACAACTCTGAGCTCAGAATGTACTTAGACCAGGATGTGCCAATTGGGGAAACAGTGAAAAATGAGAACTGGGTTAGTGGCTGTATGGACCTTATTGTGCTGTTCTCTTTGGTCAAGTCTATACTGTATAAGAACAGGACTGAAGAGGTACATCCAAGGTGACCAACTCACTCTGGTTTTCCCAAGACTTTCCTGATTTTAGCACTGAAAGTACCATGTTTGAGGAATCTGCTTATTCCAGACAAAGGAGATGGCAGGTCACCCTAGGTACATGTAACCCAGATGAAGTTGCCCTCACAAATAACCTATGTGTGGAGCTTCTAGGCCTGGAATAAGACAACTGTGGTTTTTAAAATGTATAAAGCAGATGTTAATTGGGGTTGGGGAAGCGTGGGGATTTTTCCCCACCACAGGACATTTGGCAACATCTGGAGTTATTTTTGGTTGTCACAACTGGAGGGGGATGTGAAAGCCATCTAGTGGGTAGAAGCCATGTGATACTGGTAAACAGTCTACAATGCATAGGATAGTCTTCACAACAAAGAATTATCTGGCCCCAAATATCAGTAGTGCCCAAGTTGAAAAACTTTGATATAAAAAGCAAAATCAAGCATAAAAGTTCTAACATTAAACGAAAATGTACTCAATTGTCCTATTGAAAGACAAACTGTCAGACTGGATTAAAAGCAGATCCTGACTGTAGGTTATTTGGAGGAAAGAGCTATACAATCAACTGATAAAGAAGTGTGATGTGAAGAAATGAACAAAGGGATACCAGTCCAGTGCAAACAATATGAAGGCAAAGGAGGCAAAATTAATAGCAAACAACTTGTTTCTAAAGATTAAAAACAATGAACAAGGTAAAAACCGTCAATTTAAATAGTAAACAAACAACTTTTAAAAAGATACAAATGGTTCTAAACTTAAGCTGTGTAAACCAAATAATGTATTAGTTAAATATGTAAACCAAAAAGTATTAAAAAAGCAGGAATAATTGGATAACTGTAAAATCCTACTGGGAAACAAAACTCTCTCCAGATTAGTCAATTCCACTAGATCAAAGCTAAAAAATATAAATGAAAGTAAAAATACAGTGGAATTAAGTGCTACAAAAGAACCTTAAATCTTTCAGAGAACATACTGTTTTATATATTCTTATAATATATTAAAAAGTTAAATATTTGAACACAAAGAAAACCTTAAACCTTACAGCAGACGTTTGTAGGCCATATTCTCTGATAAGGCGATAAAATTAGAGAAAAAAAATTGTGACAAAAATATGTTAGCTGGGCTTCCCTGGTGGCGCAGTGCTTGAGGGTCCGCCTGCCGTTGCAGGGGGCGCGGGTTCGTGCCCCGTTTCGGGAGGATCCCGCATGCCGCGGAGCGGCTGGGCCCGTGAGCCATGGCCGCTGAGCCTGCGCGTCCGGAGCCTGTGCTCCGCAAATGGGAGAGGCCACAACAGTGAGAGGCCCGCATAACGCAAGAAAAAAAAAAAAAAAAAATGTTAGCTGCTTCAAAAATTGTTTTTTAAACTACTCACATAGTTCTGGCTAAAATTAAAATGGAAATTATAATTTATCTATAAAGCAATTAATTAAAAAGAAAATACATTATACCAAAACTTACAGTACACAAAGAAAAGAGTATTTAGGAGAAAATGGATAGCCTTAAAAAAACTTCATAATTAAAGAAGGAAAACAAAACTAGAACTAAGAACTTATTTTAAGAAATTTGGGGAGAAAGGAGAACATTGATTGATTCCAGAAAGAGGGAAATAGAGTAAAAGCTGAAATTTCTGAAATGTGAAATAAAAAAGTAATAGAAAAATTAGAGATATCCAAACCTAGATCTTTGAAGGATTAATACATTATAAAAAGCCATTTGTAATCCTGATTGTGTAAAAAGAGCAAAAATAAAAATGTCTGGACCTGAGACTGCAGTTAAAAGCAGAGATAGCCACTGGACCACCAGGGAAGTCCCTAAGACTCCCAATGCAGGGGGCCTGGGTTTGATCCCTGGTCAGGGAACTAGATCCCGCATGCCGCAACTAAGAGTTCACATGCCACAACTAAAAAGATCCCACACTCAGCAGCAAAGATCCCTAGTGCTGCAACTAAGACCCGAAGCAGCTGAATAAATAAATAAATAAATAAATAAATATTTTTAAAAATTTAAAAAGCAGAGATAGGAGAGGAATTCTATTTGTAACTGTGGGGCAGCAAATTTTGGGGTCCTGGAGAAAATGGGTTGCTTCTTGGTCAAACATAAACTACTAACATTTATTAAGAACCATCAAAAGTGAGATTATATCAATAATTACAGAAAGAATTAGGAAAGTCATTCGATATCTGTCTAACCTTTAGAAAATTAAGAAAAAAAACTGTTCTAAGAAAAGATGGGAGTCTCTAATTCAGTTTTGAAATCACCATGACTTTATTACCAAAAGTCAAAAAGATAGTATAAAGGGCTTCCCTGGTGGCGCAGTGGTTGAGAGTCCGCCTGCTGATGCAGGGGACACGGGTTCGTGCCCCGATCTGGGAAGATCCCACATGCCGCGGAGCGGCTAGGCCCGTGAGCCATGGCCGCTGAGCCTGCACGTCCGGAGCCTGTGCTCCACAATGGGAGAGGCCACAACAGTGAGAGGCCCGCGTACCGCCAAAAAAAAAAAAAGATAGTATAAAAAAGAAAACTATGGACCAATTTCATTCATGAATATAGTGAAAATTCTAAGTACAAATTTATGAAACAGAGTCTGACAATACATGAAACACAGTACACTATGAAGAAGCTGAAGTTACTCCAGGGAAGCAATAGTGCTTTAATACCAGAAAACATATTAGCAGAATCCAAAACATAAAAATAGAGAAATAATTATACCTTTGGGTTCTGAAAAAGCATTTCACAAAATTCATCAGATATGCCAAACAAAAGATTATAAATAAATGATATATTTAATTAAGTTTGTTTATCAAAAACCAGGAGCATATGTAACAAAAATATTTCAATTAAAAATCAAGACTAAAAAAAAGAAAAAGTCAAGACTAGAGCAGAAATCCATGATCACTACTACTATTTAAAATTGACTTGGCAGTTTCAATAAATTCAATAAAGTGAGAAAATTAAATAACATATAAATATTAAAAGAAAAGCTGTATAATTTTATAGAGAGAAATTCATGAGATGCTAGTAAAAAAAAATTAAAACCTTATAATGCTAAGGAGAGTTTTGTAAGATGAAGAGATGCAGGATAAATATATAAACAGAAAATAGAGCAATGGAACAGAATCGAGCACCCAGAAATAAACTCACACATATGTGGTCAATAAATTTATGACAAAAGAGACAAGAATATACAAGAGGGAAAAAAATTTTCTTCAAAAACTGCTAAGAAAACTGGACAGCCACAGGCAAAATAATCAAACTGGACCCCTATCTTACACCATACACAAAAGTTAACTCAAAATGGATTAAAGACTTGAGTGAGAGACCTGAAACCAGAACACTCCCGGAAGAAAACATAAGAGTTAAGCTCCTTGACACGAGTCTTAATGATGATTTTTTTTTTGGCGGGGGGGTGGAGGGGGTAGAATTTGCCACTAAAATCAAAGGCAACGAAAACACACAAGCGGACAAGTGGAACTACATCAAATTAAAATGTTCTACACAGCAAAGGAAACCATCAACAAAATGAAAAGGTAACCTACTAAGTGGGAGAAAATATTTGAAAACCGTATCAGATAAGGGGTTAATATCCCAAATATATAAAAAATTCCAACAACTCAATAGCAAACAAACAAACAAAACGAAACTATCCAATTAAGAAATGGGTGGAAGATCTGAATTGACATTTTTCCAAAGATGACAACCAGGTGGCGAACAGGTACATGAAAAGAGGCTCCGCCTCACTAATAATCATCAGGGAAATGCAAATCAAAACTACAGTGAGATATCACCTCATACCTGTTAGCATAGTTATTATCAAAATGACAAGAAATAACAAATGCTGGCAAAGATGTAGAGAAAAAAGGACCATTGTGCCCTGTTGGTGGGAATGTAAACTGGTGCAGCCACTATGGAAAACAGTATGAAAGTTCTTCAGAAGTTAGTAAGAAAAGGATCAATTATTTCATAAATAAGCTGGCACAGCTGGTTATCCAGAAAACAAAAATGAGCCCCCATTTTACATTAAAATTTTTATGTGGACTTAAGGCTTAAATTTTAAAACTAAGTATTTAATAAACATCATGAAGGAAATCAGTCAGGAAGTCTATTATTGTACAATGTGGGGTTCAGAGAAACTGGACTAAAAATTCAGAAGCTAAGAATTTAAAACATTTTTGGAAAATTAAGAGTTAAAGAAGGGTGCACGTAGAAAGATACCACAAATAAACTCAATATCATCTATGTGGAGGTAAAATTAACAGATGTAAAAAGAAAATTTTCCTTAATATATCCAGAACTCTTATAAATTACCAAGAAAGACTATTCAGGGGGAAAAAAATTATGGATAAATGACATAAATCAAAATTTATGAACAAAAAACTAAATTGGACAAATATGTGAAAAGATTCTCATACTGATGAAAATTGAGGTAAGTGCAAAATAAATAATAGATTATCATTTTATTGACATCAGACTGATACATACTAAAAGGGACTATAGTACCTAACGTTGGCAGGGTTATGGGGAAAGGGGGTTCTTAAATTAGTAGTAGAACTTAAAATGCTGTGGCTGTTTTAGAAAACAATCCAATAATAGCTGTTAAATTGTAATAAAGTCTTTACTCCAACACTTTCGAATTCTTCCTGGAAACCTTCTGCAGAATTGTTAGGAATGGACAGAAGCTGGAAATAAATTTTTTGCCTACTACTAGAGAAGAGGCTGAACGATGTTTCTCACTGTCACACTAGTGAATATTAGGTAGTCGTTTAAAAAAATTAAAGCCACCAGATGAGAGATGCTGATGAAGTAGAATACAAAAAGCTGTAGGAAAACATTCCTTATATCATTTAATTCCAGAGACTCAAGGAAAAACCCAGTATGTACATATGTGAGTATAGGCTCCTTAGATGAGTAGAGGGAAAACATGAGAGGACACAGCAGATTGTGTTGTGAGTTACTGGAAAAGGAAGGAGATATTGATATTGATGTGCAGACTGGAGGGACAAAATCAAAGGAACAAAGTTTAAAAATGTAACAATTTGAAAAACACGATATGATGAATAAATTTATAAGTTTAGTTTTATGTGAATAAAAGTAACATGAAATCTAAGGTTAAATGGCAAAGTGAAAAAAATAAACTTCTACTATTAGTCCTGCTACCTTTCCCCAGTAAGGTGACACAGTAACCACAGAAATAGAGAGAATGGCTCTACTTAGTAAATGAGGAAGTTTACCTTAGATCAGACAAAAATCCACTTTGACATTAGAAAAATCAAATCATGATTCACTTTGTTATTCACTTTATTGTGAATCATTCACATGATTCACTTTGTTAAGCAGAAACTAACACACCAATGTAAAGCGATTATACTCCAATAAAGATGTTAAAAACAAAACAAAACCGTAAGAACATATTGGGAATGTTCCTTGACTTGTGTTCCTCACATCTCAGCAACTGCTTAATCTTCTATCTAAGAGTTTTTCAATCTTCATATAAAAGCACTGGCATTTTTAAGAATTTTGGGGTCTGTCTGAAGCTGAGTTGCAGTATCTGGGTGAAATGGCTATTTTGTTTTGCAGATGAAGAGGGTGATTTGTAATCCACCTGGGATTACAGGCAACATAGAACGTGGACACTGTTTGGGAACATCAGGCTCCCAAACCAGCTCCTCCTTGTAGAAATTGACTAGTCTTCCCAGTTTATTCTAACCTGGGATGTATGGCCCCCTCCTCGCCTCACTCTCGTCCAGATCTAGCCCCTTAGCCACCTCCAGATGCCCTTTTACTTGAAACCCTTGAATCCACTTCGTTTTTCTTATCATAATGATGATTTCTACATAAATAATCAATCAGTCAGCCAAGCATTTGATCCCATTAACTGGCCAGGGCTGCCCTGACTACGAAATTTTGCTAAGCTGTATCTGACACATTCCACTATAGAAGCAAATATATTTTTCCCAAAGCAATTATTAGACACTTTATTTTAGTTCCTGATTTAATCTTTTTTTTTTTTTTTTTTTTGTAACAATCTAAGCAGCCTGATTGGAATTTCAAATGATTGTCACACTGAATCTGAAAGTCTTACACAGAATGTAACATTTTTCTTATATTTTAACCAAGTAGAGGCAAAGGGAAGGTCCTTTTTATCTTTTTTTTCTAGCTGAACGTATGTTCAATATTATTAATTCAGACAGAAAAAAGAATATCCCACATCTTTGACTCTTTCATAAGATTTTTCAGTCTTTTGTTAGGTTCTCACTTGCTCCCTCTCTCAAAATTTATACCGATTTTCCTCGCTTTCGGATCTGGTTTATTCTTAAGGGGTGTGAAATCTCTGTTAGCACCTGCCAGAGCACACAAAAACTAGTTTGTTAGAAATCAAGCAATTGCACCCTTTTACTTATTTGTTTGTTTGTTTATTTATAAATTTATTTCTAAACAAGAAAACGAGTTTGAGTTAAAAAAAAAAGAAAAAGCAAATCAAAGACTCTGTCACTCTCAAGATCCATCATGACAATTTCAAGAATGGGGTCTAACCCTTGTAACACATAACCTAGTCCTAGACAGTATCTGGTCCAGTCTTCTCATTTGACAGTTGAGGAAATTAAGGTCCAAGGAGGTTTTAAGTAATATTTCCTAGTGACAGAACTTAACAGAGCAGAAATGGACCTAGAGGCTACTCCCTTCTCCAGGGTTTCCTCCAACACTCAGCCCTGTCCCCTGTCATTCGGCGAGGTCCCTGCCACCCAGGGTTTGAGAGAGTTCTTTCAGGGTGGGACCAGCATGAAGGAAAGAAGTGGAAATCAAGGGAATGCAAAGACCTTGCCCTTGTAGATGGAGGCATTTTCTTCATAAGAGAGAACTGTGTCATCTTATTAAGAATTCTTGCACAAGACACAGTGGATCACAGGGTCTCCAGGAGCTCTGCCCATTGACATGTGCAAGTCATGCCCCTACCAAACCTTTACACACCTACCAGTTAACCCTTACTTTTGCTCAAATGCTCAGGCCCCAATCCCAAAGCCAATTACTTCTTTAACTCAGAGTTAATACTTTTCACACATCCAACAATTGTCGACTATTTCTACATGAGTAATGAAATGCTCAAGTCAAAATATGTAAAATTCCTATATGGGAAAAGAATCTGAAAAAGAATAGAGAGATATGTATATGTATCACTGAATCCCTTTGCTGTACACCTAAAACTAACATAACATTGCAAATCAACTATACACCAATAGAAAATAAAATTTTGAGACTCTTTCCAAGATGGCGGAGGAGTAAGACGCAGAGATCACCTTCCTCCCCACAGATACACCAGAAATACATCTACACGTGGAGCAACTCCTACAGAACACCTACTGAACGCTGGCAGGAGACCTCAGACCTCCCAAAAGGCAAGAAACTCCCCACGTACCTGGGTAGGGCAAGAGAAAAAAGAATAAACAGAGACAAAAGGATAAGGACGGTACCTGCACCAGTGGGAGGGAGCCGTGAAGGAGGAAAGGTCTCCACACACTAGGAGCCCCTTCGCGGGCAGAGATTGCGGGAGGCGGAGCGGGGAGCTTCGGAGCCGCGGAGGACAGCACAGCAACAGGGGCGCGCAGGGCAAAGTGGAGAGATTCCCGCACAGAGGGTCGGCACCGACCGTCGCTCACCAGCCCGAGAGGCTCGTGTGCTCACCCGCCGGGGGCGGGCGGGGCTGCGAGCTGAGGCTCGATTTCGGTTTCGGTCGGAGCTCAGGGAGAGGACTGGGGTTGGCGGCTTGAACACAGCCCGAAGGGGTTAGTGCGCCACGGATAGCCGGGAGGGAGTCCGGGGGAAAGTCTGGACCTACCCAAGAGGCAAGAGACCTTTTCTTGCCTCTGTGTTTCCTGGGGCGCGAGGAGAGGGGTTTTAAGAGCGCTGCCTAAAGGAGCTCCAGAGACGGGCGCGAG
>NW_006799532.1:2654901-2671867 GCF_000442215.2 Lipotes vexillifer
AAAAAAAAAAAAAAAAAAAAAAAAAAGC
This sequence comes from Lipotes vexillifer, assembly GCF_000442215.2. Lineage (NCBI taxonomy): Eukaryota > Metazoa > Chordata > Mammalia > Artiodactyla > Lipotidae > Lipotes > Lipotes vexillifer. The sequence goes on from NW_006799532.1 coordinate 2,654,930, forward strand.
TACCATCTAGCCCTGAAGCACCAACCACCAGACTGTTACACAAGAGGAAATAAAGAAATAAATGTCTACCTTGTTTCAGTCAAAAAAAAAAAAAAAAAAGAAAATAAAATTTTTTTTAAGTACATGTAAAGTTACTCTCTCATCCCTTCATAAAGAAACAGACCCAGTTGACATGAGTTAGCTGGTTTACATAATGAATACAGGTCACAGACTAAAGGCCTGTAAGTTATCCTGCAAGAGACTAAAATTTCAAACCTGGTTATCTATGTGCCTTCTTTACCAAAAATATCAGGAAAGCGACTATGGATCTCTTGTTGCCAATACAGTATATCTCCCAGAGAAACAAAGTAGGTGGAAAGTGTAACTATTGCATGCCAAAGATGACATGTTTCCATTATGAGTTACATAGTAGAGATGTGAGGCTAACACACATGTCATCCAAGCTGAACAGTTCCCTGATAACTCCATCAACAATTATCAACTCATTATTCCAAGTAGTGGTACTGGATAGGGTCTACATGAAGACTACAAATCTTAAAAGTTATTTAACTCCTTTGTGACTTTTTTCCTCATCTTCCTCATCATAAAATAGGTTGTTTTTGGCTCCAATAGAACATAGTTAATAAAGTGGTTAGCCTAGTATCTGGCATATGCAAGTACTTTATTACTGAGGTAACACTGGTTTATAATATTACATGTTTCATGTATACAACGTTATATTTCTACTTCTGTATAAACTAGAGTGTGCTCACCAACAAAAATTTAGTTTCCATTTGTCACCATTCAGATGAACCCCTTTACTCATTTTTGTTCCCCCAATTCCTTCCCCTCTGCTAACCACTAAGCTGTTTTCTGTATCTCTGTCTTTGTTTGGTTTATCCATTTATTTTGAGAAATTTTGGTTTGTTTTTTAAATTCTACATTTGCGTGAAATCATACAGTATTTGTCTTTCTCTGTCTGACTTATTTTACTTAGTATAACACCCTCAAGCTCCAACCATGTTGCAGCAAACGACAAGAGTCCATCCTTTTTACGGCTGAGTAGTATTCTTGTGTGTGAGTGTGTGTGTGTGTGTGTGTGTGTGTGTGTGTGTGTGCATGCACCACATCTTTATCCATTCATCCACTGATAGGCACTTAGGTTGTTTCCATACCTCGGCTATTATAAATAATGCTGCAATGAACATGGAGGTGCATGTATCTTTATGAATTAATGTTTTTGTTTTCTTTGGCTAAATACCAGAGTAGAATAGCTGGATTATCTGATAATTCTATTCTCAATTTCTATCTCAATTTCCTGTTTTCCATAGTGATTGCACCAATTCACATTCCCACCAACAGTGCATGAGGAATTTCCTTTTCTCCACATCCTTGACAACACTTGTTATTTCTTGCCTTTTTGATAATAGTTCTAACAAGTGTGAGGTGATCTAATTGTGGGTTTGGTTTGCATTCCCTTAATAATTAGTGATGCTAAACATATTTTCATGTGCCTGTTGGCCATCTGCATGTCATCTTTGGAAAAATGTCAGATTCTCTGCCCATTTTTCAATCAGGTTGTTTGGTTTCTTTGTTGTTGAGTTGTATGAGTTCTTTATATTTTGGGGGTATTAGCCCTTTATTGAATATATAATTTGCAAATATATCCTCCCATTTAGTAGGTTGTCATTTTGTTTTGATTATTTTCTTTTATGTCCAGAAGCTTTTCAGTTTGATGTAGTCCCATTTGTTTATTTCTGCTTTTGTTTCCCTTGTCTGAGGAGACATAGCCAGAAGTGAGAGCCCAGAAATAAACCCACACATCTGTAGACAAGAAATTTATCACAAAGGAGTAATGAACATATTCAATACAATAGAGAGAGGATACTCTCTTCAATAAATGGTGTTGGGAAAACTGGGCAGTCACATGTAAAAAAGTGGAATGAAACCTCAATCTTATGCCATACATAAAAATCAACCCAAAATGGATTAAAGACTTGAATGTAAGACTTGAAACCATAAAACTGCTGGAAGGAAACATAAGCAGTATGCTCTTTGACATCGGTCTTAGCAATTCAAGCACTTTAATATAACTATTATCATTTATATGAAAAGTCTTTATGTTTTATGTTCAACCCTATTGGTAAGCATTGTTCAAATAAAAATAGAGATAAGTATTACACACACACCTGGAAACAGAGACAATTGCTGAACTTACGTTATGTGGTGTGTATTCTGAGGGTTTTTTTTTTTTTTTTTTTTTTGCGGTACGCGGGCCTCTCACTGTTGTGGCCTCTCCCGTTGCGGAGCACAGGCTCCGGATGCGCAGCACAGGCTCCGGATGCGCAGGCTCAGCGGCCACGGCTCACGGGCCCAGCTGCTCTGCGGCATGTGGGATCTTCCCAGATCGGGGCACGAACCCGTGTCCCCTGCATCGGCAGGCGGACTCCCAACCACTGCGCCACCAGGGAAGCCCAACAAACAGCTTTTTTGAAAAGATAGTGAGGGAGACAAATAGGAATAATCTCTTAATTTGGGGAATCTGGAGAAAAATGACTCCTGTGTTTTGCTATAGATTTTGACATGTAGCCAGAGTTTGGCTCTGAAAATGAGAGCGACATCTCTACTCCAGGAGCCATCCGAAGCCACAGTTAACATTCAGACAGGCCCACTCAGACTCCACCAGCAGCCCAGATTCTTGTGCTCCCGGGAATATTGATCCGAAGAATCAATTTTGCTTATAAATTAAAGGGGGTGAAAAGATCTAATCATTAAAGCATATGAGATTTGGTTTAAGTGCAGAACAATTATGCTATATGACATGATAGCTTGCAAATCAATCATTTGGAATTTTTTTTTTTTATTTGAACTTGGGGAAACTTTAGTAACCAAAGAAGAGGTGACACATTCTAAGGGATTATGCACGCATTTCCAAAAATGGGCTGCAGGTTCAAGAAGTATGTTAAAGAAATGATGCAACATGGATTCTTTGTAATATTTGTGACCCAAAATGTCCATTATTTTAAGAACTTATTAAGAGTAGAACATCGCTCGACATAAAGGGCTGCCAGATATTTCCAGAGTCCCCCCAAGGTGTGGACCTCTTTACTAGTCTTTTGTCCCGTTTTCCCACTCTATCTGTAGCTCCCACTTGTCCATCTCGGCTGCTTCCTGCAAAGCTCCTTTTAGATGATGAGCAACTGTCACTGGCGATAATAAAAAGAATTCCATTGTCCAGATAAGTACTGTTGCCTCTGGAAGCCCCCAAATCCCAGACTTTGGGGCTCCAAGTGCTGTGGACATCAGGAATAAGGGCTTTCTCCTTTCTCTACTCTGTGCCCCACTCTGCATCTACTTTGCTGAGCCAAGAGCATCTGCTGAGCATAGCAGGTCTTGAACAAGAGCTAATTTATTAGTTTGCTCCAGTTGCCTTAACAAGATGCCAGAGACTGGGGGGGCTTAAACAACAGACATTTTTTTTTTGTTCCCTAGCAGTTTTGGAGGCTACAAGTCCAAGATCAAGGTGTCGACAGATTTGTTTTCTTCTGAGACTTCTCTACTTGGCTTGCAGCTGGTGCTCATGGGTCTTTTCTCCATGTACATATACCTCTGCTATCTCTTCCTCTTCCAATAAGGACATCAGTCATACTGGATTAGGGCCTCACACTAATGGCCTCATTTTAACCTAATTATTCCTTTAAGGGCCTTATCTCCAAATACAGTTACATTCTGAGATACTGGGGATTAGAACATTAACATATGAATTGGGGGACAGGGGCTGGGGATGCAATTCAGCCTACAACAAATAGTATCAGCTTCCTTCTTTAATGCTTCATTCCACAGGAGTCCAAAGCCCATTTGAGGGACCTGGTCTGAGGGGCAAAGTCCTTACACCTTTCTCTTCCCTTTTTCCATCGAAACACAACTCTCACTCTACTATAAAGTGAAATTCCCATAAAAGTGAATGTAGAAAAATGGATTTTGGTGGAGGTGTGTGCTGGAGAGAGGGATATTGTCTGTATCATCCAAGAATGTAGTGTTATGTTGACTTAAGTCTAGATATTAACTTTTGAAGATGAAGTCTCCCTGCCAGACTATCTAAATCCGACCCCTTCTTTTACGGACAAGGGAAAGCCCAGATTGATTAGGTGACTTTCTCAAGATCACATCGCTAAACACTGATAAATACGACTCTCCCAGTTCCTAATACTCTGCTTTTTCCCCACCACACATAGTTTCTTTCTAGAAGATGCTGGGAGCACTTGCTCATGGAAGAACACCAGGGTCCCCTCTGCTCTCCTTGCAGCCCTCAGGGAGCCCTCTTAGGGAGAATTCAGGGTGTGATGTTTCTGAGGAGGCCTTCCATAAACATCACCCTCCCACAAGATGCCCCAAAGAGGCCAGGGTTTCAGGGAAATGAAACGAGACCCTAACCAGGCACCCATAGGTTCCAAGTACCTGGATGATATAGGTAAGAATTGCGGCTTACATACCTGAGAAAAACAACAGTGGCTCAGGTTTCCAATCGGAACCCAGTTAATCCATCATCATGTAGGCAACAACCTTTGCCTATCAATTAACTGTATCCAGTCACAACAAAAAATATTGCTTTAATGTGAAATGTCTAGAAATTTGAGGCCGGGAAGTTATGTTTAACCTCAAGCTTTAGATAATTGCCTCAACTGTCCAATTATAGCAATCTCTTTTAAAAGACAGAGTCCGCAGCAGCCCCCAATAGGCCGCCCATTAGCAATGACAGCCTTTTCACATCCGCAACCCCCAGCCCCCAGCCCCCATTCCCGTGAATCAGCTGCCCTTTTCTTTCCTCAGATTAATACTCTGCATTGAACGACCAAGGGGTTCAGGCTGCTCAGCCAAGAACTGGAAGACCTGGGTAATGACAGTGAAATGGTTAGATTAACATTATTATTGCTAACACTATAATCCTCAGATATAGAGCCTATCTAAAACAAAGCATATATACATCGTAAGACACATAGGTATTGAGAAAAGTTTTCTAAATTAATGGCATCAGAGAGGACAAAAATTATACAGTCTTCTGTCCAGAAGCTATCAAAATGCTCTATCAACTAATCAAAATCATTTCAAAGATGCCTACGAGCACAGGGCTAGTAAAATCAGTAACTTTGAAATCCTTCTGAATAATGGCCTTAGACGAGTAGTTTGGCTTATGTTTTCTCTCTCTCCCCACCAGTTAGCAATGCCTTCCCCTCTTCCTCCCCTTCACCCAAGTCCTATTATTCTTCAGCATTAATTCATTCATTCATCTGATATTTAACATACATCATGTACCAGGCATATTTCTCATCAGCTGGGACACAGTACTCTTACTTAGTAAGAGTACTAAGTAAGTACTAAAACACCCACTTCTGATGTGTCTTAGGGTCTTTGTCATGCCCACAGCCACCTGCTGAAGGACCTCTTATGTACAAATGATTGTGGTTAATACCATAGGACCTCACCCACCACCCTGCCTACAGCTGATGGAAACAGAGATCTCTGCGACTGTCTGGTAAGAGCCAGGGATATTCAGTATTGGAGAGTAATGTGCAAACTCAATAAAAGGGGCTTTTAATGTTAGAGACACAGGTATGTATGCAAAAGGTAGAAATGAAATTGGGGAGACACGTCAAGAGAAGATAGTCATCAGAAGCCACAAGACATTAGAGGTCACAATCTAACAGAAGCCTTGACTAAGAAGCCATGACATCGAGTTTCTAGCAGAGACAAGAAAAAGAGGCAGGTGAGAAAGAGAAGCAAAGATGGGGCTGCTGCTGAGTCACAAAAACAATGGCCTAGAAAAGTATTATTAATTCACAAGAGCTGCTACTGAACATCCAAAGTTATTGTAACCTAAATGATAAACAACGTTCGAGTCCTCCTGTAGGACTGCATCCACAACCACGGAGTATTTTCTTTGTCTTCTGTTATTCTCATAACCCTAAGGAAATCTGAGTGTGCCTCTTCTGATCTTAAGGAGAACATAGAAACTATCTTAGCAGGTAATGGAGGGAAACACAAATATACCAAATATTACAGTACAGGTTGTAAGTGGGTGTTTCAGGAGCATAGAGAGGGCCTTAAACCAGAGGGATATTCTTTCTTGGGCTGAGTCTTGAAGGTCTAATAGGAACTGGAGACATGGAGAAAGGACACTTGAGGCAAAGATCATTGGGTACAGAGGAGCTGCAGCAGGAAATAGTCTGTTGGTTCAAGAAACTCCAAGTGTTTTGATCTGGCTGGAGTGAATGCTAACTTGTGGGTGTGTCCAGAGATGAGGTTGCGGGGAGTCAGGGGCTGAAAGACAGCCTGGTGATAAGGGGCTTGTTATTAACAAAGGCTATAATTAAGCCCTATTGACCGTTGGGTTAAATTTTGCCTGACAGCTAATAGCCATCTGGAAAGGCACAGGGTACAAGACAAAGCCTAAGTTATTAAGATATCTCAGTTGGAGCCTCCCTATCTCCATTTCTTTCCCACCAAGAAAATCTGTTTCCATGACCCCTGACCTCATCTCAGCCATTCTCTCCTTGTTCACACCTTTACCGCTGCTAAAAATGGCCTATTTCTTTCACTCTGTTGAAGGTTTCCTTTCTTCACTTTCCAGCCTGGATCTGAGTGATAGGTCCCAATTAAGTACTTTAATTCTATGAGACACCCACCATATTGGTTGACAACACTGGCATTGCTCTGGAAGCCTTCCAATGACCCATAGCAACTCATGAAGAATGAGACCCTTGAATTATCTACCTAGCAGTGTTTTGAAACTATCACTCCTGAGACTACTACTCCTTGGATACTTTGGGTGCCCTTACATTGAGTTGTCCTCTATTCCAGAATGTGTTTTATTCTCATACACTTATTTCAAGATCCAGCTTAAAAGTCCCTTCCTCTGTGGAGCCTTCCCTGACAACTTCAGAAGGAAAGCTCTCTTATTCCTATGAGCTTCTTAATTATTTGTTGGTTCACTTGTAAATCACAGACCAATTACCATATTCTGCAATATTTTTTATGTCATCACCTTATATTATTTAACATGCATCTTTTTTTTTCATGTTTCTTTTGTCTCGATGGGATCAATGGGAAACTCCAAAAGTCATGCTGTATGTCTTCCATATTCCCTACAGCCATGTAGAATGCCTCATACCTAACAGGTGCTAAGTAAATGTTTGCAAAGTTGACTTATTGCTTAATAAGATCATAAGCTGGGACTGCCTTGTGTGCAATGTCAGACTTTTAATTATAGTAACAGTGATTTCCAAAAGTTATTGAACATTAAAATCATTAAATTTAGGCTGAGAATCATTAAAATTAGGCTGAGAAGGTTGCACCCAACACCAATTAAATCTGAAAGTCTGAGAGTGGGAGCCAGACATAAGTATTTTTTAAAGATCCTAGGTGATTCCAATGCACAGTAATGTCTAGAAACAAGTATATTAACCTCAATGACTGGAGCTAGCCCTCCATTTAACTGTGCCCCAACTTTCATTTCAATGAAGAGTTACAGAGCCCCAGCCAAGTGCTAGACATTGCATTTGGTGGTGGGTATATAGCGGTAGACAAAGCAGACATGGCCTCTGCATTCATGGAATAGACAATTAGGTGAGTCTAATAAATCTGTAGCCCTGTCTTTCACTAGCACTCCTTTAGTGTGTCAATGTCATAGATGACCTATTTTAGGATGTGTGTCATTTGCATGTACTGACAGTTTTATCAGAATGATAATATACTTTCCTCTTTTGTTATAAACACTCTCTGGGCAAGCATGGGCTTCAATTTTCTTTGCAACTTCCTTCAAAGAACACAGAACAGCATTACTCACACAGCAGAAAATGATCATAAAGAAGATGATGATGATTGATGATGATTGATGATGATGATGATGATGATTATGGTTGTGGTGTTGATATAAGTGGTGATTTAAAAAAATAAGAGCCACTAAATAGAAAAATTCTTTAAATTTCAGGGTCTAATTATATCTGTGTAAAAGAGAGAAAAGACCTAGCCAAAGGTTATGAATTCCTTTTGAATTCCCCATAGAAGGAGATTCTTTCTTTACATTAAACCTTGAATTAAAGTAATGAGTATAATTTTATAAGCCTTATTTACTACCCTTAAGAGGAAATGAATTAGATGGATCAATGCTGAATTGATACATCCAAATGTTTTGTGCCTTATTGATGCTGTGATGCAAGCATACTAATTGGAAGGCTGCTCTAAATGAATCTTCTGGAAAGACAAAAACTAAATTATATTAGCCTAAATTAGCAGATTTTTCTGATTTGGAGCCTTTCATCCCTCCTGATTCTTTGATTAATTCACCCACCTCCAGCTCATTTTTATACTTCTGATTATTCTCCACTGCAAGTGTTCTTGAAGCCCATTTGAGATGCTCTTTGCTCCAGAAGGGAGGCTGTGAGAACTGGAAGAAGAATCTGGTGCCAGATCATTTTGCTAATGGAAGATAATTATTGTGATTATCTCATCCTTGCTTAAAAGCTCTAATGGTAGCAGAGCAGCCTCCCTGACAGGGTGAAGTTTTAACCAAAATATGTTGACTCTCTTTGTGGAAAAACTTGTCATATTCTTCTGAGTGAGGAAAGACTACAGCTAATTCTTAGGGAGAGACTATTCAAGTCACAGAAAGGATGCACCTGGGTCATTATCAACCCAGGTGCCATGTAACCTTTAGTTTCCTCCTTGTATTAGAAGGGGTACTGGGGAAAGAAACAGTGTAATGGGCACAAGCATTATTTGAAAAACATGGTGTGATCTTATAAATTGATTGTAGTCATTTATATACAAGTTATACATGAGGCAATTTTATAAATTTAAGGGATGTTATTAATATCTAGTGTCTTATTTTGGAGCAAACGCTCCAGTCTCGATAAGTATTTCCTAATTCAGTGGACAAAAATCATAGCTCTGTTCTTTAACAGATGTATAACCTTGGGCTAGTTACTTCTTGCAGCTTCAGTTCTGCCATCTTTATGATGGGAATTAGTTATTCCTACCATGGGAAAAAGGTTCAAATTCTTCTTGTAAAGGTAGAGTAGGCTTGATACCAAAACTGGATAAATACAACTGCCCACACTTTCAGTAAAAACAAACAAACAAACAAACAAAAACCCCTCTTACCATTTTTACGTATGAATATTGATTCAGATGAACAAGAAATTTAAAATATTAAACCTATAGTACATCAGAAGCATAAAACACAATGACCATATTCATTTGGTAAAGTAAATGTGATACAAGCCAGAAAAATGATAAGGAAAAAAAAAAGTTGGACTCTTTTATCCAAAAATTAAACGTTTTTAAAGTTGAAATAATCTTAAAAATTTTAGTGCTGACTCAGGAAACCAGATAAATTGAACAGAATTGTAATGAATAGTCCAGGAATTGTCCAAAATGTAGAGAGGAACTTATAATATTGTAAAGATGATTTTTAAGTAAGGCAGTGAGAAAACAACTCAAGAAATTATGTTCGAACACTTGTCCAGCTATCAATGGGAGAATTAGAACTTCAGTTGGATCTCAACCTCATTTCTTATATAGAAACATCTGAAAGCTTTTTCAAATAAATCAGAGATGCAAACATAAAAACAAATATACAAAAGCTTGATTGAAATTTTTTGTCGTTTTGGTAAGGGAAAAACCTTTTAGCATTTAAACAGATGCCATGAAATGTGTTTAAACTACTGGGGAAGAAATGATTGAAAAGTATATATAACAAGTTTGAGAAACGTTTCTAAGGCATATGACAGAAAAGGGCCTAAGGTTTTAATGTATAAAGAGATTTCATAAATCAAGAAAATAAAGAAGAATAACTCAGTAGGAAGAAAAAATCAAAACAAGTATACAAGGAGGTATTTCACAAAAGGAAATGCAATTGGCCAATGAATAAGAAACTCGTTCACCATCAAAAATTTTAAAAACTGAGGTCCATTTTTCTATTCACTTGCTGTAGACTTTAAAGGTTTAATGATATTCAGTGTTGACTATACTGTGAGTCATAAACCACAGAAGGAGATAGAATTGACAGAAAATATTTTTCCCACGTTGGTAGAAATGTAAATTAGTACCACATTTTAGGCGAATAATCTGGCCTTGTTATGACGTGATTTCTTTCTCATTATGATTCCTACTCATCTTGTGTGAAACTTAAGATTTAAGCTATGTTAAGACATGGTAAGTAGTTCAAAATGGAGTCACACTGGCCAACATGAACTTTCATATTCATTGTTTTGAAACGTCAGCTGTAGGACTGCAAGTGTCTTAGAGGGATACACTGTTACTTTAGATAACGCTCCAGACCAGACCAGAGACCACAGCTCCTGCTGAGAGGCCTCCTTCCTGAACTTCTCCTTGGACTGGTTCATTACCCCCCTTTCCCTGCTTTGACTAACCTGTGTTGTGTTGTCAATTGTGTGCAATATACCAAATGATTTGTGAATTGAGCATGAGCTACTGTTTCATATTTCTCCAACCCCATGATTCTTAACCTGCCCTTCCTTCTGAGCCCTGATGAATAGGCCCTATTTATCAACATCAAAATATGGATGTTCTACATCCCAGCAATTCTACTTCTAGCCATTTACTCTCTCAGTATTGGAAAGGACACTTAGGAAACCACTGTAGCTCTTATGAGTTGGTTTGGGGATGGATAGTAGTTGGGACTTTTCAGTTTACTCTTCAATCTCCTTTGCAAACTTAGAATTCTCTGTATCATTTGATTATTTGTGTGTGTTTCTTATGTACAAAATGTGACTCTTCTGATATTTTTAAAAGTGGTTAATGAAGACAGTAGCACCTACTCTAAAGAGATGTTTTGAACATTACTGATAGTATGTACTGTGCCCCGAACATTTCTGGGCACATAGTAAATGTTCAAAAAAAAGATGGCCTTCATTAATATATAATTTTGTGAACAAGAAACATTCCAGCTCTTTTCCCCAACTCTGCCTTCTTTACTACCATCCTTCTTAGGTGACCATTTAGCAAAACCATAAAATATCCTCATTTCTCTAAGCAATGTAACCCCATTAAATCTGGGAAATGAATAGAATTACAGAATAGAGCATACTAGCACTAGAGGAATCTTAGAGAATGTTTGTTTCAACTCTTTTGTCCTATTGAAAGATAGATAAATAAGATGGTTAACACAATTCCCAGGGAGGGGAAGTGACTTGAAGGACTCAGCCTTTGAAGGCTGGGTAGAACCAGAACATGCACCAACGAAATACCCTGTTAGTGTTTGGGAGGAATGTTTAAGAGTTTTTAAGAATATTCTGGAAAACAGAGAAGACTTATTTATGGGGAAGCAGGGACAAATGAAAAGAAATGCATATCTCCTACAAGTACCATGCATTAGTTCTGAAATGATAATTGTCACCACGTAAGAAGAAACCAACCTCAGGAGCCCAAAGGAAGTGCTCACTGTAAAGTGGGAATAAAGATGATGGCCTGCCAGGCATTGTCACTTCTGCTTTTCTTCTTTAGAATCCATATGATAAAGGGCAAAGGGCACTGGAATAAGAATCCAGAGTCCAAGGGCCCAGCTCTTTCTCAACTCCCAATTAGCTTTGCAGTTTTCTTAGTCACTTAACTGGAAAATAGTTTGTTCAAGGGACTTCCCTGGTGGTGCAGTAGTTAAGAATCTGCCTGCCAACGCAGGGGACACAGGTTTGATCCCTGGCCTGGGAAGATCCCACATGTGGCGGAGCAACTAAGCCCGTGCACCACAACTACTGAGCCTGCGCTCTAGAGCACGCGAGCCACGACTACTGAGCCTGTATGCCACAACTACTGAAGCCCACATGCCTAGAGCTTGTGCTCTGCAACAACAGAAGCCACTGCAATGAGAAGACTGCACATCACAACAAAGACCCAATGCAGCCAAAAATAAATTAATTAATTAATTTAAAAAATAGTTTGTTCAAGTGCTTTACGAAATCCAAGGGTTGTTCCAATATAAGATACAGTTGACCCTTGAACAAAGGGGTAGGGATTAGGGGCACCACCCTGCCATGCAGTTGAAAATCCACGTATAACTTACAGTCTGTTCTCCATATCCTGGGTTCCTTCGTATCTGCAGACTCAACCAACTGCAGATGGTGTAGTATTGTAGTGCATATTTATTGAAAAAGTCCACATATAAGTGGACCCGAGCAGTTCAAACCCGTGTTGTTCAAGAGTCAACTGTACTGTCATTGGTTAGGTTTCTTTTCTGGTTATGTGTTGCTTTTACTGAACAACCTCATTTAAATGGCACCGAGAGATGCATTATAAGTGTTTTCATAAAAAGTGGATACACAGAACACACAAACCAAGGGAAGACTGCTTGCCTATGGTGCTGAAGATAATACCCCAAAGGAAGCAGGCTGTGAGCCCAGTAAAGGCTCTGATGTTGCAGATTAACCCTGGGCGCTCTCAGCTGGCTGGCTGGCCATGCAGCTTCCCAGATTTGAACAGCCTATGGTCTTCAGTCCTCAGGGGCTGGTGTCCAAGAAGGGTGTGCAGTGATGCTCCCCGACATACAACACAGACTCTACTGAAGCCCCAGAAGTGAATTTGAGGGTTAGAGTCAAAACTCTTATTGCAATGAACTCAACAGCAACTTCCACAAGTCTTTGGTTGCACCTGAGGCAACAGCCTAAATTCATTGGCCTAGAATTCAAGATCTACTTTGGGTTTCATTCATTTATTGTGCATTGATTCTATTTCATATTATATTTTATTTTGTGCTTACTGTGCTTACTTTGTATATCACTGAGATTGATCATCCTAGTAGCTTCCTAATTAAGACAGCATGGTAGACCATGTTTTAAGACCTTGCATGTTTGAGAAATGTCTATTTCTACTCACTTGAGGATCTGGGAATATAGAAATCTAGGTCTTCCAACCTGAACTGCTGTGATGGATAAGCTCAACTTGATTCTAATTTCTGACATTTTGCAGACAATTGCTTTTGTTGAGTTTCCGTATTTGTACTTGTTCTTCATCTCTTGAAAACTTTAGGATTTTAGCATAATCTTTCATGCTCTGAAATTATACTACGATGTGCCTTGTTATCTGTTTTCATATAATTTTGCTGGGTACTTGGTGAGCTCTTTAAATATGGAAACTCATGTTCCTTAGTCCTGGAAAATTTAATTATTTCTGATCATTTGCTCCCATCAGTTTCCCTCTTCTCCCTGTCTGAGTCCCATTAGCCAGATGGTGGGCCCGCTTGAATGATCCTACTTTTCTCACCGTTTCTCTCCTTTTAAGGACCTTTGCTAGTGTCATTGTTAATGCCCTGCTTCCTAAGAGATTCTCAACTTTATCTTATGTGTTTTTTTATTTTCCTGCTACTTTTAATTTTCAAAACCTTTTTACCCTCTGAAAGAATTGTTTTAATGGAATATTATTTGGGGTCATATATGCTGTATCTTCTAGCTCTTTGAGAATGCTAATAAAATTGTGTTTCTCTATGTGCTTGCTTATGTGTGTGTCTGCCATCTGCCATGTGATGTTGGCTTTGCTAGAAACATGACTGATGACTCTTGGCTAGCCTTTCATATGAAAGAGTGGGTCACTCAGAAACTAAATAATTAGATTATTTTCTCTTGTATTAATCAGATCCAAGAACATTTCAACCTCTGCATGAAGGCAATTAACCTAGCTGCAGTGAGGGAGCCTAGTGAGGGAAGGGATTTGGGAATTTCAAGGTTACTAACAATACCTCTACATTATCTGGTAGTTATCAACTTGCTACCCCTACCCTTGATGTGATGAGTTCCCAGCAGAGTCTAGGTATCCACTCTCCTGAGGATAATCCTCCACCCTCGTACCTGGAGTTGAGGGCAGAAGTCTTCCAGATGGAAAGAGTAATGATTTGGGATCTAAAATGCTTCTTCAGACTTTCAGACTTCAGACCTATCCTATTTTCAATCTCACTTTCGGGGGTACCTGATGGTGCTAACTGCTGTATCTTTTAGGGTTTCCAATACAAATCAAACTCTGCTCAGTTTCCCCCATTGCTGTCTTACATCCTGCCAAGACTGCTAAGTCATTTACCTCCTGTCCATAGATTACTCTCCTTCTGATACTTTGATGCTTTTGTCTTTCTTCATCTCTTTGTCCTTTAGAGTTGCAGTTGTTTTTATTTTTTATCCTTCTTGTTTTTTTTGTAAGATTCAAAGACGGCATAAAGATATATCTTTGTGCTTGATCATATTTATGTTTGAGCATATTTAACTAGAACTGGAAGAGAGGTTTTGAGGACACTAAAAGGGTGAGGGGAAGATCAAGCCTCCAGTGATTCATGAAATCCAAACAGCTTATAGGACACTCATTAAGCAGTCACTTTCTCTTTTAAACACCTCATTATGCTGCCCAGTTATCTATTTTAACATGGCCATGCAACACAGCCAAAATCTAGGTTTAAAGTACCAGAATCTTAAAGGAGATCATATTCAAATGAAGGTCATAAATAATGGCTTGTTGAGTTTTCCAGATACTCTGAGACGAAGTTAAAGAAAATACTGCCTCTGAGCCAATAAACATTTAAAGGTACTATTAGAATGACTAAGTTCAAAATGCCATAAAAAAAATTACATCAAGAGATAAATAATTTCTCCCTAATCGTTGGATAGTGTGCTTTGAACAGTCTTTGGGTTTTAAATTAAGAGACAATGAAAATTTAAAAATGCAGTTAGTTATTTGAAAATGGGTCTTTCACGATTTTACCTTCTCACATTTAACAACAAACAGGTAGCGCTGGAACTTTTCATTTTTGTGGAGGAGCCGAACTTTTTTATTCACACTGAGATTGAAATATCAGAAACATAAGGGTGTACAAAAAAAGCCATTCTCATAGGCGACCCCACATTTATGAAACACCCCATCCAATATAGTGCTCTCTGGGTCTTCGGGGATAATTCCAAGAATTAAGTTAAAACCACTGACTTCAGGAAATGTAACTTAAGTAAACAACATTAAACAGCCTTGACAGACACGGGGGAATTATTAGTTTGTTGTTGATTTCTCCCTAGCTTTTCCCTATCAAAAGCTTGGCATACACCTTCTACATTAATAAGAGATGAGAAAACATGGTGTATACAGAGAGCCTCTGATCTTATTAAATTGCAAGAGTATTGTTCATTTGGCCAAGGATTCAGGCCCTAAATCCTGTGGCTATCCAAAGACCTAAGAATAACTCCCACCAAATGATGTCCACACACAATCTGTCTTTCAGCTCCCACACAACATGTTACAACATAAACGATGCCACCTCCTCCAGCACTGCATCCAGAACTCCGATAAACAACACCTGTCAACCAAAGTAGCTCTTAAAGGGCCCCCACAGCCTCTGGCTACCCATCATCAAGGCTGGAAAGAGCAGGGCCTCATCCTGTCAGGCTCCAGAACATTGCTCTACGAAATACTCTTCATGCTCTTGTTCTGTGATCACTCAACATCCACATGAGGAGGTTGTGAGGAAAAATCTGTTTTGACATGATGGTACTAACTGTCCCCAAAGTAAAATGTTTTTACTATGACAGCTAATTTGAAGAACTGCTGAATGTGTCCTAGAATAGATAGGTAAAAAGTCATTGTTAGAATGAAAATTTTTATCCTATTTCTCCTTATGGAGGAAGTCATATGTAAGAGGCAACATCTTAAACAGACTCCTCCAAAAGTCAACATTATCTCTCAATGGAAGAATTGCTTAACAGGTAAAGAGCTCAGAAATGGCTGTAACCTGCTCACAAGGCTACTCGAAATCCCCCCACTTCCCATCTCTCTCACACACACATTGTAACATTAGCAGTGATGTTTATGAAAATAGTGAATACTACAAATGCTTACTTTTTTAACATGATTGATTATTTCTGGTGTACAGAGCAATGATATTCAAAAATATCTATAGCTACCATTTTCTCTTTTAGCTTTATTGAGGTATAGTCGACAACTAAAAATTAAATATATTTAAGGTGTACAACTTGATAGTTGGATATATGTATCCATTGTGTAATCACCACAATCAAGCTGATTTACATATCTCTCAGCTCCAATAGTCATCATCTTTTCCTGAGTGTGGTGAGAACACTTAAGATGCACCCTCTTAGCAAATTTCAAGTATAAAATACAATATTGTTAACTATAGTCGCAGTGTTTTCCTTTAGATCTACAGAACTTATTCATTTTGCATAACTAAAACTTTGTACCTTTTGTATCCCAATTTCCCCCTCCCCTCAGCTCCTGGCATCCACCATTCTACTCTCTACTTCTGTGAGTTTGACTATTTTAGGTTCCACATATAAGTGAGATCATACTAAATTTGTCTTTCTGTGTCTGACTTATTCCACTTAGAATAAAGTCTTCCAAGTTCATCCATATCATCAAAAAGACCAGATTTCCTTCTTTTTAAGACTGAATAGTATTCCACTGTGTGTGTGTGTATATAGTATTCTACATAGTATACTATTCTGATAATAGTATTCTAACAAGTGTAAGGTGATATCTCATTTTGGTTTTGATTTGTATTTCCCTGATTATTGAAGTTCGCACCTTTTAATATACCTGTGAGCCATTTGCATGTCTTCTTTTGAGAAATGTCTATGAGCTCCTTTACCCATTTTAAAAATTTAATTATTTGGGTTTTTTGCTGTTGAGTTGCGTGAGTTCCTCTTGTATTTTGGATATTAACTGCTTACCAGATATATGATTTGCAAACATTTTCTTCCATTCCATGGGTTGTCTTTCCACTCTATTGATGGTTTTCTTTGCTGTGCAGAAGATTTTTAGTTTAATGCAATCCCACTTGTCTACTTTTTGCTTTTGTTGCCTATAGTTTTGGTGCCATATCCCCAAAATAGCATTGCTCAGACCAATCAATGCCAAGAAAGTTAATCTTCTCTTTCACTATCATGCCTCATCCAGTATTTCCCT
>NW_006799532.1:2671982-2678362 GCF_000442215.2 Lipotes vexillifer
TCTCTTGAACTATCATGCCTCTTCCAGTATTTCCCTACATTTCCATTGCATTTCTCAAGTAATTTTCCTGACTCTATTCCATACCATATACTTAAAAATAATTCTATCATTATCAGACATTTCATATAAAATATTGGGGCAAAACAATGTTTAGTTACTCTGAAAGCCAAGCACAAGAATATCTATATGGAATAGCACTAAGTAATTAAAGAATCACAACAAAAATCTAAAAAGTAACCACCTTTTTTTAGGGCTCACACAGATTAAAAAATGAATGAGTACCTTGAGACAAATGAAAATGGAAATATAAGATACTAAAACTTGTGGGATGCAGCAAAAGCAGTTCTAAGAGGGAAGTTCACAGTGATACATGTCTACATTAAGAAACAAAAAAGATAACAAATAAGCAATCTAATTTTTCACTTCAAGGGACGAGAAAAGAGCAAACTAAGCCCAAATTTTTCAGAAGAAAGGAAATAAAGAGCAAAGGCAGAAATAACTCAAATAGAGACTAAAAAGACAATAGAAGAGATCAATAAAACTAAGAGCTGTTTTTTTTTTAATTTTTAATTTTTTATTTATTTATTTATTTATTTGGTTGCGCCCTGTCAGTTGCAGCAGACGGGCTCCTTAGTTGTGGCATGCATGTGGGATCTAGCTCCCTGACCAGGGATCGAACCCAGGCCCCCTGCATTGGGAGCATGGAGTCTTAGCCACTGCGCCACCAGGGAAGTCCCAAGAGCTGTTTTTTTAAAGAGATAAAATTGACAAGTCTCTAGCTAGAGTCACAAAGGAAAAAAAAAAAAGAGGACTTAAAATTAGACAAGAAAGAAGAGACATTATAACTGATACCACAGAAATACAAAGGGTCACAAGAGAATACTGTGACCAATTATATGCCAGTAAATTGGACAAGTTAGAATAGATAAATTCCTAGAAACATACGACCTACCAAGAGTAAATCATAAAGAAATAGAACATCTGAATTGACAAATTCCTGACAAGAAGATTGAATCAGTAATCAAAAACCACCCAAACAAACAAAATTCCAGGACCAGGTGACTCCAGTAACTAGTTCTTTAAATGTCTGATAGAATTCACATCAATCTTTCTCAAACTCTCCCAAAAAAATACAAGAGAGGGAAAAACGCTCTAACTCATTTTATGAGGCCAGCATTTCCTTGATACCGAAACCAAAGACAGTACAAGAAAATTATATGCCAATATCTCTGATGAATACAGATATAAAGATCCTAAACAAAATACTAGCAAACTGAATTTCAACAATACATTAAGAGGGTCATACACCATGATCAAGTGAGGTTTATTCCAGGGATGCAAGAATGGTTTAGTATCTTCAAATCAATGGGATACATCACATTAAAAAGGAGCATAAAAATACTATGATCATCTCAATAGCTGCAGAAAAAACAGACAAAATGTTACATCCATTCACGATAAAAACTCTCAAAGTGTGTATAGAAGAAACGTACCTCAACATAATAAAGACATATATGACAAGCTCATGACTAACATAATACTCAATGATGAAAAAATGAAAGCTTTTTAAGTTCAGGAACAAGACAAGGATACCCGTTCTCACCACTTTTATTCAATATAGTACAGGAAGACCTAGCCAGAGCACGTAGGAAAGAAATAAAAGGCACCCAAATCAGAAAGGAAGTAAAATTGTCACTATTTGCACATACATGCACTTGTACACTGAAAATTTTAAGACATTGATGAAAGATAATCCATGCTCATGGACTGGAGGAATATTGTTAAAATATCCATACCACCCGAAGCAATCTACAGATTCAATGCAATCCCTATCAAAATTCTTACAGTATTTTTCACAGAATTATTGCAGTAACTATTTTGCAATATATACATCTACCAAATCATTGTGTTCTACACCTACAACTAGTAGAATGTTATACCAATTATATCTTAATTTAAAAAAATGAATGAATGGTTGAATGGATTAATGAAGACTAAGCAGATATTTCAATAATTCTGGGTAATTGTATCTTAAAATTGTATCTTACATTTTACTTGATGCTTTAAAGGATGACACACAATCAAGCAGACTAGGATGAGATAATTGACTCTTGGAGTTAAAAGCAACATACAGAGTGTCTATTCTAAGCTTCTAAACTTTCAAGAAAAAATAAATATCAGAAAAATTGATTTATTTGAAGCATGGAATTCAGTCTTGGTAGAACAAGAATTAGCTCTAGTTCTTGTTTCTCATACTATGCAACACTGTCTCATAGCGATCTCTATGGATCATCTCAGAGTACACAAGGGAAGGTCTGATTTTTGGTAGTTTCTCCCCACCTCTCTTGAAGAGACCCTTGACAGCATTTATAAGAAGGGAAATTTCCTAGCTCTGTCAAGTCATCTTTCCATAAGGCCTACTTATTGACACCTCTGAATGATACCACAAAAACTCCCAGTAGAGTTGGGTAATTTCTACTGTTGGATCTGGAGCTCAGGGAGATCAGAAAATTGAGTAGGGTCTGTATTGATCTCAGAACTGTTACAAACCCTCCTGAACTAAGCATTGTATCCATACATAACTGCATTAAAAAATCAGAAAGTAGAATGTGACACAGGGGGAGACTTCTTTTTTCCTTATATCTTTTTCTAGGGAGGGAAACTTTTTCAGGACTTTCCAGAAAACTTCTTTTTGTGCTACTTGCCATAACTTAGTTGTATGTCCACTAATACTTGTGGTGGGAAGGGCCTTCCCTCCAAGATCACATTGTCAGAGGATGGAACTTCTAGAATGGGAGAGTAAGGACCTCTACAAATTCCCTCCTTAATGAAGGCAATGAGGCTACTGGCTCTATTATTTGTCATCAAAAACATCCCTAAATGACAGAGGTATAAGATGAGAGGTGGGGCTACTTATGAAGTCTCAAAGTTTGAGTGAGCAGAGCCTGTCAGGGTAGAAAAGGAAGAGGCATGTGGTGTTGGCCTCAGATTCAAAAATGACTTATTTTCCATTGAAGTTATTTCAACATAGACATGTTTAGAGTTGAAAAGAGATTTATTTTTCTTTACATTAATGTTCAGTCATACCACCTAGAGTGTACAATGAAATGTTAATCTTTTGATCATCTTGAAAGTAGAACAAGATTTTCCACTATTTTTTAAGTGATAAAAGTTTCAATGGGGTGAATGTTAAAGCTTGCCACAGTTTTGTTTTGTTTTTTTAATAATCCTTCTTTGGCATTTCTTCATATTAAAATAGACTAGCAATCACAAAACTGAAAAGGCAGGGCCCTCTCTTGACCACTGAAAGGCCCAGGTCCTCTGATTGCAGTTGTCTCTTTATTGACAATCTTGGTGTCCCAAGAGAGAGGAATGTGCTAAAAATCAGAAATTTAGGCAGGTAAATTTAGGCAGCTCAAGGCAAAACATTCACAGAGATGGTCTAAGAGATCGCGGTCACACAGCTGGGGAATTGTGCCTTCTTGGAACCCTGCTACTCAAGGTGTGTTCTGTGGACCAGCAGTATCAAACAACTCCTGGGGGGTTGTTAGAAATGCAGAACTTCAGGCCTCATTGTGAAAGTTTTCTAAATCAGACTCTATATTTTCATAAGATTCACAGGTGATTCAAATGTACATTAAAATTTGAGAAGCACTACCTTAGACAACTTTTAAACTTTTAACCCAATGACTTTTTTCCAGAGGAGGAAGCAGTTTTGAAGAGGATAAGTGATTGGACAAGGACTTCGTGGTAGGAGAGTTAAGACGTAATCCCAGTCTGCTCTGATCTCATCAATCTATTGTTGTCTTTTGTTACGAAAGTTCCTGGAATTGCAGGTACAAAGTGGAGAAATGACTAGCCCAGTGACCTGGAAAGGTGATGAATGGTACCATCAGTGAATTTGGATTTAAAATGTCCTTTTTAGGCAATTCATCTCTAAACTCGGCTTCAAATAAATAAGTAAATTTATTTACTTAAATAAATAAATAAATAAATTGTCAGTTGGCTCCATTGTTTCATTCATACATTCTTTACATAAGCATTTTTTTGTCTACTGTTTCAGGAATTAACCAAACTTACCAGTACATCTTAGCAGTATTGTGGAGAATTTTCTTTTAAATGGTACTTTATTACAGGGCTAAAACTAGAGCTTAAAAAAACTAACTTTATCATGTAGCAGACCTAATTTTATTCATTAAGCTTAACTCCAACAGAAAATCCAAAATAACAGTAGCTTAAACAAGTAGAAATTTCTTTTCCTCTCATGTAAATGTTGGCAGTCCAGGGCTGAGCACTGGGGACAGGATGCCTTCTCGTTACCCCACCGTACTTACCAACGTGGTCTCTACATAAAATAAAGTAAGAAGGAAGAAGTGGAATTATCTTCTTCCTTAAAGGACTCCTCCCAGAAGTGCATTCACACCTGTCACTTAATTCCACTGACCACAACTTAGTTACCTGGCTGACACCCAGCTCCCAAGGGAGCTTGGTAATCTAGGCTTTATTCCAAGTTGCCGTATGCCTACTATGACATGAGATTTTTCCTTCTAACAAGATATGATATTATGTGATAGTTCTTGATGAGCGTTGTTGATTAATAATGTGACTTCTTTCTTTTTGTAACGGTTCATGCAGCCTCTATAGTAACAACAAGAAGACATGAAAATGAAGTCCATGAACTTCTGCCACTGTGAGCTGTAGAGCTCTCCTTCATACAGAACTAACTCCCAGAAATGAATCCAGGTGTTCTAGCCCTCCTATGACTCCTCTTTTCGGATTTCCTTGCAATGCCTCTTTATCTTAAGTCTGTGCCCTTCCATTTGTATCTAGAACTGATTAAGGCCGATTGTCACTTCCCAGATGTGTGTTAACAATACTTTATGGTCTGAGATCACAGTGGAGCTTTTCATACTCAGAAGTCTGGCTCCTTTAATCAAAAATCCTGTCTGCATATCTGTTGTATTTATAGCACTTTCAAGGAACCCGTTTTGATGCACTGAAGCTGAGCACTGATACCTTTGTTCCTTTCTCAGACATCCTTGCTCTAAAGCCATGAGAGGGCTCCAGAACTGCAAGTGCACTAAAAGGGGTTGTGATGACGGAACACATTCGTTAAGATTTTAACATACTATTTGTCTCTCACAAAAAAATAGGGAGTCTAGAGCTTCTTAAAGTTAACAGAGAAGTTTGTGAGAACAGATTAGAACACACTGTGTTTAAATCCTAGCTCACCATCCCTTTCCCATGCAATACTAGCATAATTACACCAATAGAGGATGAATAACACCTTCTTTTGGTCTGTGTTTTGTAGATTTTGGATCTCCCCCCAAAAAAGGCAGGGGGTAATAGGCTTTTACCTTGGGTACAGGCTGCAGTAAATTTTTTTTTCATTTGCCTCAGAGAAACTAACGACACTTTCTGGTGTAGTTTTCCAATATTCTCACACAAGCTGTGGGGAACCACCTCTATTAATACACCTCTATTAGCCCCTTGTCCCCAATAAGGAAATAAGTATTTTTGGCTGGGAGGGGGCAGGAGTGGGAAAGATGGGGCAGGCTTAAGACCTTTCCAGTTAAAGATGTATACCTCCACTGGAAAGCTGGAAGCAGAGTAGGTAACATCTTGACATTGTTTCATATTCCCTCTGATACAAAGTAGGGGAATCTGGAACCATTTGGACAAGTTTTTACCTTAGTTTCCTGTGATTTACACTCACTGCAGTTCAAAGAACTGAAATAAAACCTCACCCAGGAAAGGAAGCTTCCCTAATTTTGGCAGATGTGAAAACAGATAGCTACTAAACATTTAGATCAGGGAATTGGCAAGATCAGAACAGTATTTTATGAAGATTCATTTCTCCTAGGTAAGAAGAAGCCAAAAGTGTTAACATTCCTATTAAAACATGAGATTTTAAACTGTATCTGTGTAAGTCATCTTTCATGGGTACTACAACTCAAATGCATTTAAAACACGCCTTTCAGGCATTTATTGAGGTAATTTAAAGGATCCATCTCCTGGGTGGAACTTCTCATTTCTTTAATGACATTGGTCTTCCTAATGGATTCTGGAGTATACCTGAGTAGATAACTTCTGATCCTACATTTTCAGTTGCCTTTTGGTGCTCTTGGCATCTTACCCTTGTCACATATAAAACTAACCTTGTCATTTCTCATGGAGAGCAGCCTCTTGCCCTCTCAATGTCTGAGGTTCTTAGATAGCTCTATTCAAAGTCATCTTTGGCTCTGCTTTCTGTTTTCTAGCTGCCCATGTCCAGCAAATCCATCTTGCTTCCAAGATGTGAAAGACATCTACCCCTGCCTCTCCATTCACTGTCCTAACTCAGTCTTCGGCGATGTCAACTATGCTGCCACCTCTTTCCC
>NW_006799532.1:2678417-2684510 GCF_000442215.2 Lipotes vexillifer
TCTTTCCCTTTATAACTGATTGTGTTCATCGCTGATAGACCTTCTTGTACAGCCTTGAAAATGTCATTCTTCTTTCAAAGCTTTTCGCTGATTCCATGTTCCTTCCAAAGTCTGTAAGAAAGGGATTGCTAGATCTATGTATCTGGATATATATGTGTGTTTTAACAGTAAATTTTTTTATAAAAGTAAAGTTACACATAAAATGGATTATAAAAGTATCAGAGGGCTCCTAATGAAGCCAAAAGGAATAACATAACAAGCACTTCCCAACTGGACTTCCACTGGGGGCCTCCACCCCTCCACAAATGCTTTAGGGAAAACCTGAGTCATGTCTAAGAACCGTATTTTGAAAAACACTTTTGTTTTTAATTTTATGATTTTCTTCTGGTTTCACATTCTATGATTAACACATATAATCTCTAATATACAAGAATCTTTGTACTTCCTATACTTACAATGCATATAATATACTTGAATATAATGTCCGTAGTGCTGAACCTTCTAAGGTGATGTAATCTCTCCTCATTGAACTCTGCAGACTAGTTAGAATTTATTAATCTCATGACAGTTTTCACCTTCTATCTCAGGACAAACTGAAAAGTTTTTTGAAGCCAGGAACTCTACTAATTTATCTGGTAGAAAAGGACCTTCAAACTAGTAAGTGATTTATTTAACTGAACTGGACAGAATATAACCTTTGGGTGTATCCCATAATGCATTAGAGATCAAAGAGGGCTCACCTTTCTCCACAATTTGGAAAAAATTTAAATTAAATGACTATAAGATGACTCCAGCAGAAGCAGATGGGCCCCTAAATAAAAATGAGACTTCCTTTGACCAAAATCATAATGATGCAAAGTTAGAGTCCACAAAACCACCTTCACTTCTGACACCAATTACAAGCTCAGGGGTCCCCAAGACCACATTGGGATTCAACAATTTGCCACAAAGACTCATAAATTCACTGAAAGATTTATACTTGCAGTTATGGTTTATTACAATGTAAGGGTACAGATTACATCAGCCAGAGGAAAAGACACGTGGAGCAAAGTCCAGGAAAGTTCCAAGCACAAAGCTACCAATTGTCATCTTCCAGTAGAGTCATGGACAGCACTACTTTTTCCAGCAATTATGAGCGACAATATTCCTGGAGTGTTACCAGTCAGAGAAGGTCACCTGAGCCTCAGTATCCAGAGTTATTATTGGGACTCCATCACATAGGCATAGTTGACTTCCCAAGAGCCTGATCTCAGTTTCTAGCACCTCTTGGAAGTCAAGCTAATATTGTATGACCCAAAGTACGCACTCTAAATCACATTGTTAGACTAAGATGAGGCTAGTCCCCAACTTGTATCACACTTTTAGATTATCTAGTGTGACCCAAGGCCTTCAGACAAAGACTTTCCAAAGGTTTAGAGATTATCTTCCAGAAGCCCAAGGCAAAGGTCTGGGTGAGGTTAAATTCTTTACTACACAAATGGTAACTGCGTAACTGGAAAATATAAAGGGAAAAGTTCTTCACAGAAGCAAGCACTTTCACGACTCAGATTCAACTATTTAGAATGGAAGGGGAACCATGTGAGTGTGAGTGTCCTGAGCTGCACCTTCTGGTTAGAAGATGCAAATGTGAAATAATGCACCATCTCCTCCAAAGTGGCCATTTGGTTTCTTCCTTAGTGAATCTAAAACGTTTTCTCTGGTTTCTTCTGTTTTTCAAATAAACTTACTTACTTACTTACTTACTTATTTATTTACTTATTTATTTATTCCTGTGTTGGGTCTTCATTTGTGTGTGGGGGCTTTCTCTAGTTGCAGCGAGTGGCAGTTACTCTTCATTGCGGTGTGCGGGCTTCTCATTGTGGTGGCTTCTCTTGTTGTGGAGCTGGGGCTCTAGGTGAGCAGGCTTCAGTAGTTGTGGCTCACGGGCTCTAGAGTGCAGGCTCAGTAGTTGTGGCACACGGGCTTAGTTGCTCTGCGGCACATGGGATCTTCCCAGACCAGGGATCGAACCCGTGTCCCCTGCATTGGCAGGCGTGTTCTTAACAACTGCGCCACCAGGGAAGTCCCTCTTTCTGGTTTCAATCCCAAGGGTGCTGGGATGACAAAAGATTAGAGAGAACCTGGAATAGCTGACTCCAACCCAAATATGACTGTTGGGCTGCACCCTACAGGCCTATAAGCCTTGTAGTTGCCCAGCCTTGAGACCACAGAAAGAGCCCAGAGACAGTGATGGGGATATCAATGGCTTACTAGACAGGGGATCTAACACACAGGGGTCTGGAGCAACACCCCACCGTGTGAGGCAGACAGCAGGCAGGACATACCAGCCGTCTTTGCTACTCAGGGTAGAAGGAGGCTACCATTTATAGGGGGAATTATGTCAGGTGGGCTCACTGGTTACCAGGGGCTAATTAAGTCTTATAATTAAGAGAATTGGATAGTCATGTGAGTGAAGCAAGGCCTGGTCAAGGAGGGCATGTACAGAGAGCAAGAGAACAGCCATCTTGAATGGCCTAACCATACAATGACACTCACAGAATAATTCTTCCTTTCACAGCTAAAGAGGTATTTAAGGCATGCTGCCTTGGCAGAAGTGTCATACTCAAACACCAAGATAGTAAAGACATCAGGAGGTTTTGCAGGAAACAAATTTCCTCCCCTGGGTTACAAGTCCAAGAGGCTCCCTCTCCTCTCTTTGGCTACTCACTGCACTGCTGGGGTGGGGGAAGGAGAGATAGGGTACTATCCTATGAGCAGAAGCAGTAAGCCCTATCAGACCCCCCAAATCACACAGCTACAGCTTATTCAATCACCACCCTTCGGGGACTCAATTTCCCTGCCTACATCAGGGCTCCCCTTCCTCACTGGAGGCTCTCCCAGTGCTTGAGTACTACTCCTCTTTTTAACAGGTGTTTTACCCCGCAAATTCTTTTTTTTTTTTTTTTTTTGCGGTACGCGGGCCTCTCACTGTTGTGGCCTCTCCCGTTGCGGAGCACAGGCTCCGGACGCGCAGGCTCAGCGGCCATGGCTCACGGGCCCAGCCGCTCCGCGGCATGTGGGATCTTCCCGGACCGCGGTACGAACCCGTGTCCCCTGCATCGGCAGGCGGACTCTCAACCACTGTGCCACCAGGGAAGCCCAACCCCATAAATTCTTATAAAGACCCAATTTCTCAAAGAAATATGTATGATATTATTTTCAGATTCAATAATGACAATACATTGAATTCAAACATTAGAATTTTAAAAGCACAACTAGAGATTCTGGTGCAGTGACTTTAGTGCAATACCAGAGCACAGTTCTTTTTACAAAAGCCCTCCAAGCCATCTGATTGAGGCTTCTGGTTTACAACCCTAATTTATACTGCACGCTAAAAAATGAGTGAGGGTTAAGAGCTCTGCGAGATGAGAGTATTTCCTCAGTTCTGCTTAGGCAACTTCACTTGAAATACTTGACCAAGATGTCTAGAGCTCTCTTCTGACAAGAGTAACTGCAGCTGATCTCACTGATTTTACACATACGAATAGCCGGTCATCCAGAGACCTAGGACTGGGGTAAGAACCACTGGGGCTAGAATGGCTAAAGTTTTAAACAAAACAGAAGAGACACTACCAGGATCGAGAGGCGGCCAGCATGTGGAGCATCTGAGGCTCTCATAGACCATTTGGAGGAGCATATATTGTTACAGCCACTTTAGAAAACTGGCAGGTTCTACATGCCTGCCCCATGATTCACACTGTTAACATATAGCAACAGGAACGTAAATATATGTTCATCAAAATGTATGCATAAGGATGATCAGAGCAACATGCTTCATAGCAGCTCCAAGTTGGAATCAGCAGAATTGATAAATTGTGAGGTAGTCATACAATGTGCGACAAGACAGCAATGAAGTAAGCCAAGTACTGCTACATGTGACAACACAGATGAATGTGATTATGAACCGAAGAGGCCAGACACCAGAGTAAACAAACTATATGATTCCGTTAATAACAAGTTCAAAAGCAGACAAGACTAATCTATGATGATAGAATGAGAATAGTGGTTACTTTGTTGGGGTGGGAGAGGCCATGGGGGGGTTTCCTGAAGTGCTGGTCCGTGCTCTATTTCCTCATTCTTACTGTGGTTTCATGAGTGATTCACTGGGTAAAAGTTCACACTGCACAGGTGTGGCTTGTACCTTTTCCTGGTTGTATTTTATGTTTATCATTTTATTCAGTATTTCTTAAAAAGAGGAATAGAAGCACTAGTAAAAACTTCTGTACCTATTCAAGTGGGGTCATTAATGAGTGGCTACCCAATAATACCTGGGAACTGTGCAGAACCAAATAGACCATAGGCAGTAGCTGATTGAAAAACTTCCCATTTGGGATTTTCCCCAAGTTCTCAGCAAACCCTAGATCCTCAGTCTTCCCCATTCACATGTCTGATACTTGACCCTCCATTGCTCTAGGAAGCGGGTGGGCCTCCTGAACTCAGCCCTCCTGAGCCCTCCGGACACTCAGATCTCTTTGGAATGCCCCTGACACACGACTCCTAACCCAACTTTAACCTGCCAGCAATCTGGGGACAGAAACTTGTTCTCCTGTGTGCACTCCCCTTTTTTGATCCCTCTAGTCTAGAAAAAAGTGACGGTCAGGTCATAACTTCCTATCCTGAGTGATGAGGGTAAACAGTTGGTTGAATGGGATCAAGGGTCATCCTTGATGGACATAGGGACCCTTCACCCTCTGCGGCAGTAATGGAACACATGCTCCAGACACTGAAACGATGCACACCTACCCAGTGCACCAGCCTCTCCCAAATAAATGTATAAATGTATCTCAGCCTTTGCAGGTACCTCCAGCGACAGGAAACATCACTTCATGGAAAGAGTTTAAGTTATGCCCTGACAAGTGCCAATATGGATAGATACAACAATACCCAACGCTAATATAGTGCTGCCTATATGCCAGGAAATGTTGAGACAGGCAGGCAAGCAGACAGGCTTGCTTAATACTCCTGATGAATCCCATGAGATAGGTATTATTATTATTACCATCATCATCTTTTGCATATGCAGAAACTGCAAGGAGAGGTCACAGACCTGGCCACAGAGAGCAAGTGAAAGGAATTAACACCACAGGGCAGTCTGACTTCAGATTCTGTATTTTTAACTGCTGCATCACACAGTCTCCAAAAGGGGAGAGGAGCGGTGTACACCTTTGATTCTTCTCACTTTGGCACTTGCTGGTGCCCAGGCAGCCCTCAGAGATGTGCCCCCACTTACCCACTCACCACCAGTCCAGCCCTGAAGGACCCTCCTGACTTGGGGCCCATAGCTTTCCAAAGCAGGAGGGATGTTCTCCATCTCTATGCTCAGCTAGGGACCAAATGTGCTTGCATCTCAAGATTAATACTCATTTCCAGGACACTTTACACAGACATTTTTCTCAAAACACAGCCAAAGCTGGACATTGGGGCTTAACTCTAGGTGCACCTCTTACCCTTGTTGGGAGAAAGACATTCTCTACCCTTCTAGGTTCTTCTGGCTGGTCTGAGAACTAAACTGATATCCAAAAGATTAACAGGAAAAAAAAATCACATCAAAATTTAATAACATATATACATGGGAAAGACCCAGGAAAATTGAGTAACTTGCCAAAAGGGCTGAAACTGACACCTTAAATAGCATCTTCAGCTAAAGATAAAAGAGGATGTTGCCAGTGGTGGTTTGGGACTCCAAAGGGGTGGAAGGAAATTCACATGGAGATGGAAAAGCAGAGGACTGGTAAATAAATGTTTGCTGGACAAAACAGAGATAATGGAACGCAGAAGAGTAATTCTAACAAACAGATTTTGCTAGGTTCCCAGGTCTACACGCCTAGTTCTTACTAGGGTGATAGTTCCCTTCCTGGAACAGGTTCTCTGTCTACATTCTTTAGGCAGTTAGGGGGAAGGTCAAAGTTTCTACCTGAGTCTTTTGGGCCTTGATTGCTTTCAGCTCAAAATAACCGACATGCCAAAGAAACATTTTGGGGGTGTCAAATTTTGCTCCCCTACAAACCAAAATTCTGCTGTTGAAACCAGGGCACCATCTAGAATTTCCCTTTC
>NW_006799532.1:2684520-2698296 GCF_000442215.2 Lipotes vexillifer
CCCTACATTAAGTTTCTCTCCAGGTACTGCTGTCCCAATCAAACATAATAATTTTGAACATCAAAAGGAGACCCTAGACCCAGTCCCTTTTCTCTCAGAAGCCTCTCCTGGGATGCCTGGTTTAAATTTGTGACTCCAAATAGAAATGGAGAGAAGGGCACTTACATAGACAGCAATGTCTACATTTTTAGATGCCAATGGAACTGGCGATAGGAAGCTGCCTGCCTGTACCGTCCAAACCCCTGACCCATGCCCAAATTAGTGTTTCCAGAGGGGTCACCATGCCCTCAAGCTGTGATGTACTTTGCTTAGCACCAAAGCTGTGAGATAGATAAATCCCTGAAGGCAAAACCACCAACTAGTGAGTACATATGAAGTCAGTCCACAATGATTTCCTGAGCACCGTGTGATGGATGCTCTTTAGAAAACTTATGGAATAAAAACAGAGAACGTGTAATTTTACTAAATGGCATACTGTATGTTTATGATCTAATGCCCAGAATTACTTTGTTGGGGGAACACTCTCCCCCTGTCCTTGTATTTCTGGATATAGTGACCTCCTTTAGAGGAACACTTCTGGCCTCTCAGTGATTCTTTATGGTGTGACTAAGCTCATTTTTTGCAGAACTGTCAGGACTCAGCTAAACCTCTGCTATCTTTTACTGAAATCTGCCTTCTCTTTGGGGATCTTGGTCTACACTGGCCTGCAGTAAACTTAGCATTAAAGATTCAGCTCCTGGAGCCAGGTCAGCAATTTTCCAACTCTTCCTGAGACCAGATACGTATGTTTCCTTCTGGGATACAGTATAAGCCAGCCCTCTGTCATCTGGGTGAGGCACATGTCCCAAAGAGATTTACCTCAATTAAAGATAAAACATGACTCCTGGGTATAAATCCAAAAAACAAAAGCCAAAGTACTCATTTGAAAAGGTACATGCACCCCAGTGTTCATAACAGCATTCCTTAAAATTGCCAAGATATGGAAGCGATTTGTGTCCATCAACAGAAGAATAAAGATGTGGTGTGTGTACACACACACACACACACACACACACACACACACACACACACACACACAAACACACACAATGAAATACTACCCAGCCATGAAAAAGAGTGAAGTTTTGCCATTTGCAACAACATGGATGGACTTGAAAGGTTTAAGTGAAATAAATCAGACAGAAAGACAAATACCGTATGTTACCACATATATGTAGAATCTAAAAAATGCAACTAGTGGCTATAACAACAACAACAACAACAACAACAAAAAAGAAAAAAACAGACTCACAGATATAGAGAACAAACTAGTGGTTCCCAGCAAGGAGAGGGAAGAAGGGAGGAACAAGGTAGCAGCAGGGGATCAGTCGATACAAACTATTATGTATAAAATAAGCTACAAGGATATGTTGTACAAACACGTGGGATACAGCCAATATTTCATCATAACTATAAGTGGAGTATAACCTTTAAAAATCGTGAATCACCATATTGTACAGTGTTACATGTTACAGGTGTACATCAACTATTCTTCAAATAAAAAAGATAAAATGTATCTCCTGACTCCTTTCTTAGTTAGTTGTGAACCCCAATGCGAGAAAGTAAGATTGTTGCTCTGAGAACCCTTTCAAGCCCCAGTGCTACTCCACTACCATAAAAGCTTCCCCAGGTACAAGGACAGGAGATTTTTCTCTAGTAATTTTACTACCATTGGATCAACTGTCCCTGAATCTCCTCCTGCTATTATTTCTCCTCCTGGTTTTTGCTGCTGATGCTTTGTTGCATTATTTTGCCACTCTGAGTTCCCTCTGGTTCCACTCAAAAAGCCATAGCTCCTTCAATTGGCAGCGCTCAAAAATGGGCTGCCTCTCCAAGGCCGTCACTTAAATGAAATCTTTCCCAAATAGCTCTTCATTTTGATTGGAACAGGAAAATAAACACCAACAGATTATCACAGCTGTATCTGGCACAACCATCAGAAGAGCGATCCAGGATTGCTCTCGTTTTTCCAGATTCCCAAAGATATTTGTCTTCTGCTTTCTATCGCCCAAGCCTGGCTTTCATCAGGTAGCTTACTTAGGAATGAGCCAACAATACATCCCCTTCTCATCCCTCCATCACTGAGGAGGCATTAAAAATTCAGCTGCCTCTTCTCAGTGAACAATTATCTCACTCATTGGCTTGATTCACTGATCTCTTAATGACAGCTTTCCTGCTGTTTCCTTTGAATGTTTAAAATATGAAACAATCCTGTCTTGTCAAGCTGAAAACTGTGGCTGAGTTTTTTGTCGCTGTTTCCAATAAATAATTTCAAGGGGTTTCAAATTATCCATCATCTGACAGCTCTCGGGAAGATTCTCTCATCTCCTTCAGGCATAAAAGCCATTTCTAACTACCGTGCTGTCCCACTGATTACCCTCAATGATTTTCAAAATCGGTTCCATTCTTCTCAAAGAACCTCCCTCCCCATCAATATTAAAGGACGCTTTGAATGAACCCATGCCCAGGAGGTAGGACTGTATGTGACTGTCCTCCCCTGGCCAGGATGAATTAGTAAATAGACTGTAAAGATTAGAATGGTATACTGATCGTATTTATTCAGCACTTCATGAGAAGATGCACACATTAGAAAGAGAAGATCTAGGATGGGGAGACCAGTGTCATTTCTGATGGGAGGCAGCAGAAGTATTATCTTCAGAAAAGGAAGTAAAGTAACTGAAAGACATTCTGACTGGAAAAAAGTCAGAGGTTTGTGCTCTAACCTGTCACTGTAGCTTTCTTGCTCCTTTCCTCCCCAGGGAAGGATGGAAAGGACAACTCACAGAAGGGAGTTAGAAAGGAATGCAGTCTGCAGTGCATTCATAGCCAGTGGAGAAAGAATGCAACAGCAGATAGAACCCTTTCCCTGCCACAGAGTCTAAAAGAATCAAGAAATGAGCTTTACTCATGGGAGTTACAGAACTGGAAAATGCAGTCTCTCATTGTCTTCATGCCCAGAGGACCTCAACCAAAAGCCCTTCGAAGCTAAAAGCTGAAAAGGGGTGGAGGAAGATAGCTGAGGACAACCCCTAATCCCAGGAATTAGTTCTGACTCCAGAATAAGGATTCTGAATGTTTTAAAAAACAGTTTATTATCAAGTTGAAAAGTAAGATCAAGGTTGGATTAAACTTTCATGGTTCAAATTAGCAAGAAAAGATAATACCTCTGTGTGTATCTCTTTGAAACTGGTGCTCTTACTGATATTGAAAGTTTTATTTTTTTAAATATTTCTGTGCTTTATTTAAAAGTTGTGGTTTTTTTTTTAAAGGAAAGCCATGCTTTTAGACAAACAAATCAACCTATGAGCTAAGCTCTGGGGTTCTAAGTAAAAATAAAAAGTGTTTCCTGGACCCTAAATGCTTACAAGCTAATTGCAAGATTAGTTATTTCACCTGCCCTAATGAGTGCAGTAGGGAAATTAATGAATTCTTTCACTTTGCATATTACCACCACCTCCAAAAGAGGATTAAAAATAAGAGGGTCCTCTTCTAGTATTCTTCATCTCACCATCCACCTAGTTACACAAACCAGAGCCCTAATGGTCATCAACCCCTCACCCCCTAGATCTAGTCTCTCACCGTGTCTGTGGATGTGACCTCCTCACAGTATTTTTAAGCCTGTCTTTCTGGAGTAGCCACCATCACCACCACCCCAGCTCTCTAATCTAGATCATTGTCTGGGTGACTAGAATAGCTTCAAACTGCTCTGCCCACATGCACTCTGGCACCCCTCTAACCTGCCCTACAGACTGGAGCCAGAGCAATCTGTCTAAAATACCAATCTGATGATGTCACCCTTCCTCAAGTCTCACCACAGGTGGAGAATCTCCCCTTCCCTTCATCACGCAAGCCCTTGAAGGGCCATGCTCCCTGCCATAGGACTTGAAAATAAAGATGCCGGTCCTTCTGACCTCACCCATTTCTCTTCATCTTGCTAACTCTTACTCATCCTTCAGAGGCTAATCAAATATTACATTCCCTTTTTTTTTTTAACCTCTACCTCACAATGGGTAAAATTTTACATTCATTTATGTGATTATTTAACAGCTTTCTCTCTGACCAGACTAGCATAGTGCTTGATGTATAGTAAGCATTAAGATAATTGTTGGATGGATTAGTAAGTCAATAAGAGATTAAGATGGGATTGCAAAATGAGATTCACAAATAAAAGTGGTCAAAGACAGATTTACAGAAACAGCCTTTTGATTTGGGTCTTCAGAGGAGAATAGTAGTCTATTAAGAGAAGAAATAATGTAGATTACTTGGGATTGAAGGAGTGGATATGGCTGTATTGTGGTGGTAAAGAGGACAGGGCTCTAGTAAGTTACCCAGTCCTATTCAGACTTAGCAGTTTTGGTCTTTGAAAAACCTACTTAACCCTTCTGTTCCAGTTTACTCATTTTTAGGAGGTGGAAGACAAGAGTTCCTACCTCATGGTATGGAATGAGGTGTGGTATGTTAATACTTGGCACTATAACTGCCACATAGTAAATGTTCTTTAAATGATAGCTCATGTTATTATTTTTATACTTATCCACAGGTCATTAAAATTAAAGTTTAAGTCAACAAATATACATATATCAAGATGCTATATGCTGGTACTGAGTCAGGCAATGGAATGGTGATGAAAGATAAATTTACAGAAATACCCTTCAAGGAGCTCACTCATCTTCTATTGAAGGTGGTCACTCTTTGGTGGAAACTAAGGGGTGAAACAGGACAAACACTGAAGGACAAGCTTCTTAATGGACCAATAAAATGACAACAAATACCCCACCAGCTACTAATTAGTACCTACATCCCAGCTCAACCACGGACAGTATTTCTGTAAAGCCTCCGACATAACCCCACTTTTTCCAACTTGCATGCAATTTGGGGAGCAAGTCTGGTCCTTTGGGTACTGTCATCCTTGTGGAGAGAGTGCTTGTGTTCAGAGTCTAGTCATTGCCCCAGGCCAGGTATGTCTTCCTACCATTTAACAGGTCAGTATCATTTCACGTTTTATGTCCTATTTGGTAATACAGATAGAGATATTAAAGTTCCAAAGGTTAAGTCAATTTGTCCAAGGACAAAAAGCCACTCAAGATTTGAATAAAGATTGTATAACTTGAGGTTGTAGGACAGTGTTCAGTGCACTCTGGGTAACTTTCTTTACACAGAGGTCATGGGAACCTTAAAAGGACAATAACCTAAGGATGATCTAAGCAGGGATGGAGAGATGGAATTCTGGCATGTTTTCTGAAATATTTACAAGCTCCGAAATGAAGAATTTTACTAACGTGGATAAGTGGATGATGTCAATGTCTTTAAGTAGCTGCTATCTGTGAGAATCTACAGAATACATTTTTAGTCACAGAATTTGGCAATTAAAAGCACCTTGGAGGTCATGTGGTTTTACACCCCATACCACATAGAAGCTTCTTTTTGCAGTAATTGTCAGAGAGTTTAGGAGGATACAGTTTTTCCCAAAACCCTACAGTCTCACAAGGGGAAGGCATCCTAGAAATCATCTAATCCAACCCCTCAATTTACAGGTAAGAAATGTAAAGCCCAAAGTGTCCAGGTGATACGTTCAGGGCCATCGACCACTTATCTCCAGAGGTAGACCCAGAAAGCAGACCATTTGGATTCCAACTATACTGCCTCAATTTAAGATCTTAAAAAATAAGGTAAAAATCAAACCAAAAATTTTATTTACAGATGATTCTTTTATTATTAGGAAAATGCTGTTTGGGCATAGAAGGTTGTAAGAAAAAAATATGGAATTCCATCTTTAAAATGCATTCAAACACTTTGGTAAACAAATGTCTGGCTCCTAGAAAAACATTTCTGGTTTCTGACAGGTTCAGACACATGCAAATGATAGGAAGAGTCTAACTGAAGCCCTGGAGAGTATTAACAGCACTATCTTAATTGTAGAGAAAACTGTGACTAGGTTTCCCAGTCAGGCAGTATAAGTGCCAAATAGGGAACATTCCTAGCCTTTGTGTTGGGGTAGAGCCAAGTATCAGGGATAAAGGGTAAGAACATGTCCACGGTAAAGATACATTATCTCGCATCCTCACAAGTCTATTATTCTGTCCATTCTCCAGTTTTAGAAGTTGAGGCTGAGAAAGTTACTCCAACTTGCCCTAAATCCCAAAAAAGTGGCAGAGCCTGCATGTTCGCAGAGATGAGTAGTTAGTCTCTAACTTAGTGGGCTAGAGTCCAGCCTCTTATGAAGCCTTTTAAAGTAGGATACACTTGGGAGAAAAGGAAACGGAGAGAGACCTACGTCCTGAATTTCAAAATATACCACCCACCTTCTCTCTATCCAGGGGTTCACTGAACATGGAGTTCTGTCTGCAAGTGGTCATATTTCTTCCCTGCTACTGCATGCATTCGGCCAGCACTCTCCTCAGCACTATCTGGGCAGAAATCTCTGCAGTAACTCTTAAACAACCCGGAGTTGTAATATGTTCAGTTAATAGGTGGCAAGGGACATGTCAGATTGAACTTTCTAATTTATCATTTCAATCAAAGTTTAGTGACTCCCTGCTGACCATAGACAGGATAAATTCCAGATTGCCTTGTGATATGCTTAGGCTGACATTCAAAATCTCCCACATCCTGGCTTGAATTTCCTGTTCCATGTTCTGCCCAGCCATTACATTTTCCAAGCCTTCTACTCAAGCTAAATTGGCCTTAATCTGTCTTCCAAGCATATCTTACATTACTCCACATCCACATTTTTGCTGAGACCATTTTTCCACATCCTCAGATGTCTCTCTTTCTCATCATTTACCCAGAGTCTACCCTCCAAGATCCAATTCTAATTCTTATTTCTTTCATTTATTTGATAAATAGTTGCTACTTCTGTGTCAAGCCCTATATTATGCACTAAGTGTAGCTAGGTATACAGTGGTGCTTTAAGCCCACATCCTAGTTGAAGGTTGGGGAAGGAGAAGGAAGAAACAAGAAAAGTTAATATGCAATATCCAGATATGAAAATTGCTATGAAGGGAATAACTTACAATACAAAACAATTGCTTTCAGTGGAGTGGCTGTTCCCTACAGTGGTGGTCAGAGACCTCTCTGAAGAGTAGCCATTTGAGATGAGACTTAAGATATGAGAAAGAACCAGGTGTCCCAAGAGCATCCTGGTCAGGATAACAGGGCGTGCAAAATTTTGGATTATGAAGGACCTGGAACCAGGATAAGAGTGGCAGGAAGTGAGGTAAGAAATTTCACAAGCTTTCCAGTCGGCAAAAGTCTACCTTTCATCTGAATTTCTCTTACCATCTGTACCATCAAATTCTTTAGCATAAACTGTCTACAATTATCATTTGTTTTTAATCTTATCTCCTTCCTTACATAGAAGTTCCGTGAGAGCCTGTATCCTAGTACTCAACAGCAATAAAAGCTCCAAAATGTACTCAACAAATAATTGAGTGGAAGATTCTAGTTCCTTAGGGGCAAGGCTTTCTATGGTCCGAGGTCAGAAGACAGAGTCGAGCACATGATAGATACAAAAAGTTCTGCTGATCGATTGGTTGATTTCCCCCCTTTGCTCTGGGAAAACTGATCTGTTTGCAGTTATTTTAACCCTGATGGGAAGACTGCCTTCTAACCCTTGCTCCCTTTTGTACTGTCACAATCCTCTGAAGTCTTCACTGGCAACCACATCTCAGCCAATTTCTCCCTGCTCTAGTCACCTGGTCTCTGACTTGAAGCTGAGCCCATGTCAGTCAAAATATGTTTTAACAATTCTAAATCACGTATACGTATAGTTGTTTTAATACATTTACTTAGAAAACATTCAAAAATAAATTGGAAGAATTACAATATTTAAAATGAATATTATAAAGAATCAAGCCATTTTACTCCAAAGAGAAAGCAACATGATTGGATAGGCTTTGTTATATTTTTAAGATCTCAGTTAAATACTTTGTAATACAGTGACTTAAAAGTCTGGGTCTAAGTTCAGTTTATTTCAATGCCCAATTCAATGGCTCCATAGCTGAAAGTGACCTAACCTCAAGATTATATAAGTTTAGTTGGAAGAAATACATCACTGGCTACATTTAGTAAATATTCTTCTTTCCCCCCGCCCCCATGCTACCCACCAACTATTTAGTTAATAGATTTCTATTTCTTCCAATGTCAATCAGTTGCTCTTACAACCCAGTTGTTAAGTTCTACTTTTTTTCTATATTTAGATAAATGTATTCAAGATACCCTGAAACATTCAACTGGGTCGTGTATTAGAAAATTGTTTCTATGCTTAGGAATATAGATAAGTTTAATTATGACATAATTTATAGGAAAAAATCATAACAATAAACACTTTGAAAGAGCTTTTTTTTAAAAAAAACTCCTTCATCCACGAATTGGTGATGTTAGTGGTGATGATTTTTTTGGACTTTGTATATCTTTTGGGGGTTACTTTCTTATTCATTGTTTAAAAAAAAATCACCTTACCAACAGTAAAGTTTTTCACTTTAATTTTATCTGCTTAGTAACACACCATTCAATACTATGAAAACAGCATTCGTCACCACAGAAAATGCCAACTGATCTAGAACATGTCCAAGAATATGTACACATACATAGTGTTTATCAGTGGGGTAAGCCTAAGTACTTTGCAGTCAGGTAGTTCATGAATCACTGTGTGATACAAAAGATTTTCATGGTAAGCACACATATTAACATAGTATTACAAAATTTTTAAAGGACTTGCTATTTAAAACTATATTGATGACATCCTACAACTTTGTGCACCTCAGGCTTCAATCGTTTTACTGAAATGTTCTGCCTATAAGTTGTGCAGCTAATAGATTTCACATGTGGGGGTCCTCTGGCCCTAGAACTTAACCCATTTTTATTCCACTCAAAGCAGGTATTCTATCAGTGGACACAGTTGGTTTTCTGATAAAATACTACTTAACATTAAACATATTCTTAATGTGGAGAATATGTCTCCTCTAGCATAACCTTTCTTTTTTGAATCACAGATTAATCCTTCATTTATTTCAATATTTAAACCTAATTTAGCAAATACCATGAACACAAACTTGCTGAAAGCATATGCACTTCTCTTCAACTATACAGCAAACCTCCCATAGTCTATATTTAAAATTCTGTCTCTTCAAACCATCAGCAATGTTTTCTAATGTACCATCCAAGTATTCAGTGATAAGTGAGTTTAGTTTGTGATTTTTTAAAAATTCAATCAGACATTCTTGCCATAACAAAAAGAATGAGTATATCCCCATTGGCATGTGGCTTTTTGCCTTTTTAATTCAGTAAGTAGTTTCAGATGGGGTTCCCCATATGTGTGCTTCAGGTTGGTAAAATTTTGTAACATACTGAGTAGCATATATGACTTTAAAGTTTGCTGAACAAAATTATAGAAGTGTGCCTTTTGTTTTCTGGGTATTTAATTTTCAAAGGACATGTTAGCTGTTACAGCTACATACTCTAATTAACCAACATCTCCTTTCTCTGGTTGCTTCTAAGATCTTCATTGTTTTTGACATTCTGCACTTTCCCTGTGGTATGTTCAGATTAATGTCTTTCATTAATTCTGGAACATCACTGGCATACTGCCTCCCCCTCATTCTCTCCTTTTGGAGCTCTTCTTAATAAATGTTAGACCTTCTTTTATCCATGCCTCTTAATCTTTCATACTGTTATCTTCTTACCTTCCTATGAGATATAATATGTAAATTCTTCAGGTATATATTTCAGTTCACCAATCCCTCTTATCTGTATTTTAAGTCAATGGATGAATTTAAAAACAGATAAATTTCAATGATAATTTTTTTCATTTCTAAAATCTAATCTGGTTCTTTTTAAAATCATTTCTTTTCAACAATGTAGCATCCTGTCCTTCATGTTTTTGATGCCCTATTTTATGTCTATTAACTTTCAGCAAGTTTAATAGTCTCTCTGATAAATGAAGTATTTTATTGGGGGAGGGGATGAAGCAGAGTCACATCTAACTGTTGCTTTCACTGACTGTAGCTCATGAAAGGCCATTTCCTTATGTGGCTCCTAATTCTGAATTGTGAGCTCATATTCAGTGAGGATTTGTCTGTGGGAATATTATGAAGCCTAGATTGAGGTTTCCTCCCTCCAAAGAGGTTTTGTACTTTCTCAGGCAGCTTTCCAGCAAGGGACTTTTTAATATTAATATCTTTGTTAAAACATACATTTGAGATTTCCTAGATCACACAGGATATATAAATTTGAACCTCAAACCTGAATGATAGCATTTCTATATCCAAAAACTCTTAAGGAACATATACTTTTACCAAGATCCTAGAAATATAGGCAAAATTACTTGACATCTCTCTTGGGCAGAGAATTTTTCCTAGTCTGCTACCATTTTGTAATAAAAGCAAGCAGTACTCCTTGGAGAAAAGGCCAGTTCCAGGACCAGGGCAAGGGAGGTGTAAGATGAGCCTGGAATATCTTACTGTACGAGAAAGAAAGTGCTCAAAAAATAATGGGGATATATAAAAAAAGATATAAGAGCCAGTTTTAAGGGCCTCATACTGGCCAAATAGGGGACCATTTGAACTTCAAAATGATACTAATTGGCTATAATCCAAAAAATAGAAACCCATGAGTTCATATTGTTGTAATAAGAGAAGTATTTCTTTCTTATAGAATGTGAATTAATAAGCATAAGAGGAATTATTCAGTTAGAAAATCATCAGTCAATGCTAAAACAAGTTGGTAAAATTTTGAGGACCAGGGTATTTACTTAGTCTCAAAGTATCTCTCCAAAAATTACTACTTAGATACGAAGGGTAAATAGTAACTCTATAGTGGATAAACTAGACAGACACCATCTTAACCAAGGGTCAAATTTAACACCACCAGTAATAGGACAAACCAACATCAAATGCCTCTGGATATGGTGTACAGAAATGGTCATATTATCATTTCCATGGTACTCCTGCCCAAAATGCATACCTGAATCTAATCAGGAGGAAACAGACAAATCCAAATTGAGGTACATTCTACCAAGTAACTGGCCTGTACTCATGAAAAATGTTAAGGTCAAGAAAAACCAAGTAAGCCTGAAAAACTGTTTCAGATTACAGGAAACCAAAGAGACATGGCAATTAAATGTAATGTATGATCCTGGATTGGATCCTGGAGCAATGATTATCAATTACATCAATGTTCAGTGTTCACAATTTTGATCACTGTAATGTGGTTATCTAAGAGAATCTCCTTGCTCTTCCATGATACATAGTAACATGTTTAGGGATAATAGGACACAATGTCTCCAACTTTTTTCAAATGGGTCAGAAAAAAATGCATGCACAGAACACACACACACACATAGAACATTAAAGCAAATTGAGAAAAATGTAAACAATTTGTGAATCTGGGTAAAGGGTATACAGGAAGTTCTTGTGCCGTTCCTGTAAATTTTCTTTCAGTTTGAAGATCAAAATATAAATTTACCGAAAAAAGGACTCAAAAACTAAATAATCTCTTAATACATTTTTCCAAGTGTATGTCAAATGTAATATATTTCAATATACTAAAAGCAAAAAAATGAGTAAGGACATCCCTCCATCCCTCTGAGTTCCTCCCTTACACTCTTGTGACACACATCTGCCACCCTGTTGAATGAGGACCCCAGTTTCAACCTCTGTGCTAACATCCATGAAACTCAATTTCTTATTTTGAGTTAAAATCTAAGTAGAAGTCGATATTTTCTTCCTATACCCCAATATTGTTTCATACAATCTCAACACAAAATCCACTTTAGTCCTCGCTACTCTAAAATCATACAGTAATAATTATATAGAACTCAAATTGCTCACAGTGTTGGGCACCGTTCCAAATTATTTGCATATAATTCCTTAAATGACACTTCTATGAGGGAGCTAACAGTATGACTCCAATGGGAAAACTGAGGCACAGAGATATGAAGTAACTTACTCTGATTCATGACCTAGTAAGTACTAGAAACAGAAGCTGAACAGAGGCAGCTCTGCTCTGGAGCCAACACTTTCAGCCACCATAATACCTTGTTTCTTCAAACAGTCTCTTCTGTATAGCAGTGCAGATACTTATGCCATTTACCTTTGTATCCTTAACTCTTAGCATAATGTGTGACACCAAGTAGGTCTCAACAGATATTTGTTTACCTGAACTGACCACCACTCATTTAGTGGTCTATTATCTTACATTGTTATTTACAATGATAGATGATACATACCACTACATATATAAATCTCATCCCCCCAACTGGGTCCCAGTTTCCTCCAATGAGGGTCCTGGACTAGATAAATATTTCTCAGATTACTTCTAGAAAACAACCTTCAGTTCAGACCTTCGCATCCATCTTTGGTCAATGAGTCCTTATTGCCTGTGGGCTATTGCCCTGATATAGCTCCTCAGTTTCCCCCAGCCTTGGCCCTCTAGATCATGGCTTTCTACCCATTAGCAGTCTGACAAGCCTATTCAAAGCACACATATTATTTGTAAAGTTGTTTTTATAATGTTAAATATGTGTGTGTGTGTGTGTGTGTGTGTGTGTGTACAAAGCATGTCCCCAAAGGGATAGTTCATGCTGTTATGTTTACTTTTAATATTTGAAAGTCCTGATTTGATTTCAAATATATATCATTGAGGGACACTGCAGTAATTTCTCCTTAATACTAAATATTATTTCAAAATCTGGCAGCTAAAAAAATAGATTATTTTCTAGGCAAGAACCTGTTTATTATCCTTAATGTACAGATGTGCTAAGATCTATTCTAATAAACAAGTACTGAGTATTTATTTACGGTAGTGATGACGATCATCAATATGGATGTGGAAAGCAATCAATGCCCTCATCAAGTAAAATTTGAGAAATTTAGCATTTAAGTCCAAGGCAAAAAAAAAAAAAAAAAATCACACGGAAATAAACAAAGAGCCTCCATCCTTCTCATACAACGTCTAGGGTTTTTGCCTTGTTTTTCCAGTATGTACACATTTTTAAACTAGAAAAGCTAAAATATAAAAATTACATTATTAAGAATCATATATGGTCAGGGAAAAAACACTAGTTCTTTTATTTCAGAAGATTTTGCTGTTGTGGTGCATTTTAGAAAGCGCATTGCCTCTGGAGATGCTTAAAATGAAACAAAATAAACAAATGCTATTCATCCTGTCCAAAGTAGAAGAGCTAAGTCCTGCCCTGAGGAACTGTACAATTGAACATAACAAGCTGGAAATCTCCTCATCCATATGCAATTCTTTCATAAATGATTTGAGGTCAAAGTGTCACTTCCAGAACTAGGGCCCAGGGAAGTAGACAGTTCCTACCAGAAGAGGGTACATTCAAAGAAATGTTTAGATCTGGTTAAAGACTGACAAAAAGTAGATTTTGTGCTAAAGATGAAAACTTGAGATACACGAACAAAAAAGACAGATTTACTCCAAGGCCTGGAAATCCATCTGAAAAAAGCAGCAGGAATAACGGATTTGCAGAATGACTCTACAAAGCCCATGATGGATGTGTCCACCCACGCAGGAAAGGAAGGAGAGGACATGCACCCAGAGGGCCAAGCTGCAGGCAGGTCTGAGGGAAGCATGAGGAAGAGTCAACAGCAGATACTGGTGACCTGTTCCTAGAGTCTGATCCAGAGGCAGGAGGTGCTATCCTGGGGGAACAGACACCTAAGGCAGGGAAGCCTTTGCTGGGAATAAGGTATGACCCTGGTCCTAAAGAACTAGGGAAAG
>NW_006799532.1:2698324-2710196 GCF_000442215.2 Lipotes vexillifer
GATGGGAGGCTGTCACAGAGGAGAGAGGCCAGAGCCCCGTTCCCATGGAACAACAATGTCACTAGCACAGCATGATGAGTGGCAAGGCAGGGCCAAGACAGTTCCTGGCCCCTTCAACCTCAGTCATTCGCAGACGGGACTGGGGTGGGACTGACTTACTGGCTCAAGTGACCTCAGCTAGGAGGATTCAGGGACTCCGGGGACAGGACAACTATTGAACCACCCAGCAACTCAACTTAAAGCCATGTTTGAGGGACATCTATGGCCCAAACTACAGCAGCCTTTTTTCTTCTCCCTCTCATTTCCCTTTCCCACCTGGAATTTTCTGTTACAGTAACCCTTATTACTCAATGTTAAAATAGAGTCACCCTTACCCAGCAGGCTGTAAGCTTTGTGAGAGGTAGGCCAACGTCTACTGTGTCAAGTGTTGAATCTCAAACATCAGTTGAATAAATGAATGACTCTTCACCTTGTTGGACACATGGGTAGATTGTCCCCTGCACCAATAAGGAAGATAGAAAGACCCCCTGGTTGAGGCTAAATGGTTCAAGAAGAAGACCTTGCCTGCCGCTGGTACTCTGAACAAATGCCTGATCTCTTTGCCTGAATTCTTAACTCTGCTACCTTAGTTACCTGTGTTGATCTCTGGCCTTTAACCTCAGCAGACCATGCCGAGCTTGTTTGCAGCTCTGGGCTCTGCTCCTATAGATTTCTCTAGACCTCCATTTGCCCCTGATGTGCCCTTGCCAGACAGATGTGCACCTGCTGACTTACTGATCTAGACAGTCCCCTGCTTCAGGTACCAGATGTCCATCCAGTGCAGCTGCAGCTCAGCCACTGGTTTGGGCGGGGGAGGGCCACATCTCAGATCCAGCTGTATCCATTCTAACCCAGCCACCACCAGTACCTCCACCTGGCAGGCTGGTCACCAACAGATGTGATCAAGGCTGCTGTTAAGAACTTCCCCACGGGAGTGGGGGAGGCACCAAAATAAAAAGCAAGCACCAGAACACCTAGAACTAATATAGAGTAATTACACTGATAGTATATATGTGCGTCTAAATCACACACACATATATAAACATAGTATAAATTAACCAAAAGCTTAAAATGTGATTATTTCCACACCATATTTTATAACTGCATTGGAGTTCCTCAGCCAAATTACCATGGTGATGTCAAATGTTTCGCTGCCATTCCCAGCAATTTGAAGGTCAAAAATTCTATGCTGCCAGATTTTAGGGGAATTTTATGATTAAATCCTGGTAACATAATCCTTTGATACACAGTTACCCCTAGTGATGGGTAGTTTCCTGGGGGACTGACACATTCAATTGTGTATGAGGCCTTCCCCAGTACCAGCGCAAACAGACCATAGGATACAGCTTGCAAACATTACTTCCACGATGTTACAGAAAGGTTCTTTGGCAGAAAAAGAGAACTGACAAAGGTAGATCTGCATCATGCACACCTGTAACCAAGAGCTCTGCCAATTACACGCTCACTCCCGATCATTCTCAGTCATCTTAAAGGAAAAGCAGCCCCTGAAACCAAGGTCTCCACAACATGAACAGCATTAACTGTATTGCTCATTCCCAGACAGATGGGAGCAATGTTGGTGCTCTCAC
Source organism: Lipotes vexillifer (assembly GCF_000442215.2). Classification (NCBI taxonomy): domain Eukaryota; kingdom Metazoa; phylum Chordata; class Mammalia; order Artiodactyla; family Lipotidae; genus Lipotes; species Lipotes vexillifer. Next base: position 2,699,953 of record NW_006799532.1, read on the forward strand.
AACAGGACACAATCACAGGGCAGGGATGTCAGTGAACCAGGTGCAAATTGCTCCACCATATATTTAAGGCATCAGCAGTGCACATGCCTCCATTTGATAAAGTCAAATTAAATCCTGCTCAACCCTCAGCCTGCCTGATATCAAACAAGAATCCCCAGCATTATTCACACAATTCTCCAAAAGCAGTCTTTCAGCCCACAGTTGCAGTGGTGGCTATTGTTGCTGCAGCTCCACGGTGTACCGCTGGCACCAGGTTTGACCATCTGTCCAACAGTATTGTTCTGTCTAAAGCAGAATCTCATTAGCCTAGCTTGCTGTCAAAGCCACTGCTGTCCATTGGATGCTGAGCAGCCTTGCTTGTGGCTTGACTTTCTTCATGGGGGCGATCCCTTGCTTAGGCTCTCAAGGCATCTGTCCTCAAGGTATGGCTCATCCAGGCACCCACACTGGTGGCCAGCCCCACCTTTGAGGCATAGCCTTCCAAGGGCTCAGGAAGGTGTCCTCCCCTTGTCTCCAGCTATCATCTTGTAGCCCTCAATATGTGGTTCTGCTCTTTTCTTCAGCCTGAAGCCTCCATTCCCCGTTCCCTTAGACTATCCAGCTTCATTGCATCAGAAGCCTTTTCACTTTTTGGCCTCATGTGACTTGGCTTCTCAGCAGCTTTTCACAAAAGCCAGCCACAACCTCTTGCTTGAGTCTCTTTCCCGCTTCAGCTTTCATGATGCCACACTCTCCGAGTGTTCTCTCTACCTTGCTGGCTACTCTCGGCCTCCAGTGCCCAGTCTCTAAGTGTTGGGATTACTATTTGTTTACTTTAATAAACACTTACATAAGATGTATCATTCATACTTGCTAGATAATATTTGTCGTAAATGTCTTGCACGTATCACCTCATTAGTGCCCCACATTTCCATTTTCAGACATCATCCCTATTTTCAACTTTCTAGGTTATCTCACACGACCTCATGGCCTTAAATACCATCTCCTCCCTAACATCTCCCAATGTATGTCTCTGGCCCCAGTGTTTCCCTGGGATTCCAGATCTGCTTCCCCAACTGCCTGCTCAACATTTCCACTGGCACATCTAATAAGAACCTCCAAATCGTTTAAAATTAAACTCTTCCCCTGATCAGATATGCCACTCCCACCACTGCCTCGTATCCTGCAAGGCAAACGGCAAATCCATTCATCCCAAGATGCTCAGGCCAAAACTACTATGCAGTTGTATGTGATTCCCTTCTCTCTATTTAACCCCCAACTAATTCATCATCAGATCCTTTGGGATTTACCTGTGGTCAGAAGTGGACTCTGACCACTTGTCTTCACCTCTGCCATCCTAGTCTGTGGCAGTATCACCTCTCTTCTGGGTTCATGGAAGAGCTTTCCAACAGACTTTCCTTCCACTCTTACCTCCCTAATGTCTATTCTCCACATAGCAGCCAGAGACGTCAAAGCCCTCCACTGGCTTCTCACCGTACATAAAATACATCCAAAGCTCTTTCTACAGAGTAAGGCCTGCAGTGATTTTACCTCCGTCATCTCCCCGGCCTCATCCGCGACTTCATTCCCCCAAATCCCTCTGACCACCCTGCTCTTCCCCAAGCAGGTCTTTGCTCACATTCTTTCCTCTGCGTGGAACGTTCCTTCCTGAAACCTTTGCGTGGTTCACTCCTTCATTTCTTAACGCCTCTGCTCAACTGTTACTTCCTTAGAAAGGCTTTTTGATGTTACCTAAGACAGCAGCTCCCTTTCCCCTCTTCCACCTCTTCATACTACAGTGGTCCTCTGTATCTGCAGGTCTCACATCTATGGATTCAATCAACTGAGGATGGAAATTTCACAGATACAGAGGATTGTATTCATTGTACTAAGCCATTGTATATATGGGACTTGAGTATCATGGATTTTGGTATCGTGGGGTGCTCCTGGAACCAATACCTGCCCCTATAGATACTGAGGGAGAATTGTACTTACTTTATTCCATCACTATTATGTTATCTTGATTTTTGTTTCCTAATACTGTACTACCTATACATTTGTTATGATTCATATTGATTCTCCCAATGGATTGTAAACTATTCTTATTCATTGTTTTATTCTCAGTGTCTAAAAAAAGAACTTGGCACCCAGAATTTTTTAATAAATGAGTTTTTAATCAGTAATTTCCCTTTTTGGTTTAAGCCAGTGGGAATTGAATTTCTGTCACCAAAAAGCAAAAGATTTGACTTAAAAAAGAAATATTTGTTTATGGTGGTTATTGCTGTTACTTAACCACATGAAAAAGGAAAAATCTTAACCCAGTTATAACTCCAACAACACACAGGGACATGCCAGGGAATCTCTTCCAAAGAGACAGTATTCTATTAAATTGGAAACTTATGCATAGAGAGAACAAAATGTCAAGTAATTTTGAAGGAATTGAACAATATAAGTGATTGCTGTTTCTCAACATGAGGTTCCAGCTTTTTCAACATTTCCTATTTGGGCTGTATAATTAAAGAAGGGACAGGGAGACAGCTCGTGGTTCACCACTACTTTAAATTGGCCACCTCTATCATACTGTGATTCTCTAGAATACCAGATTGTCAAGAAACTAACATTCATTTGTTCAACACCTATGTAATTCCTTGGATTCAATTCATCCCAGTTTGCCTGAGACTGTCCTGGTTTTAGAACCAAAAGGCCCATGTCTTGGGAAAACTCCCAGTCAAACCAAGATGGTTGGTCATCCAATAAAGATTAAGGTCATCCAATAAAGATTACTCTTAGGATTTGGGCTTGAGCAACAGGGTAAATGGTAGAGTCATTTACCACGATAGAAACAACCTGGGAAGGAACAGCAGGAGGATGTAATTAAGATTTCTTTTTTGAGATACATAGCAGGCATCCAAGTGGTAGTTGGTTAAATGAGTCCATACTTAAAGAAGAGGCCAGAGACTGAGTTATAAGTTTTGGACCCATCATCTTATTGATAACATTTTATAGTCTTGGAATTTACTGCTATTACCCAAGGAGTGAAAATGATAAAGTACCTACAGACATCTCTTGAGGATTTTCACCATAAAAGAAGCTCTTCAAAAAAGTAGCTGCACAGCATGCCTCAGGCTGTTGTAAGGTCAGGCTGGCCTCTGCTGCCACAGGCTCCATCCACATTCCCTACCCTTCCCTCACCCACGCCCCCCAACCCCTGCCTGAGTGAGCCACAGCCCCCTAATCAGCTGCTCCTTTAACCCTGTCCTGTCCGAGTGAAGAACAGATGCCCTCAAGCGACCTACACACAGAGGCGGGGCCAAATCCAAAGATGAACCCCAGGAGCTGTGCGAACAAAGGAGAGAAAGGGAAATCTCTCCCGAGAGAAATTTGAGAGCAGCAGGTTAAATCTCCACGATCAACCTGATGTACGCTGCATCTGTGGAATACCTGAATAGACAACAAATCATCCCAAAATCGAGGCAGTAGATTTTGGAAGCAACTGTAGACGTGGGGTTTGCTTCTGCACGTAATTTGTTTCTGGTTTTATGTTTATCTTAGTTTAGTATTTAGAGGTTATTATCATTGGTAGATTTATTCATTGATTTGGTTGCTCTCTTCTGTTTTTTTTTTTTTTTTGGTTGTGTCGGGTCTTCGTTTCTGTGCGAGGGCTTTCTCTAGTTGCGGCAAGTGGAGGCCACTCTTCATCACAGTGCGTGGGCCTCTCACTGTTGGGGACTCTCTTGTTGCAGAGCACAAGTTGCAGATGTGCAGGCTCAGTAGTTGTGGCTCACGGGACTAGGTGCTCCACAGCATGTGGGATCTTCCCAACCAGGGCTCGAATCCATGTCCCCTGCATTGGCAGGCAGATTCTCAACCACTGTGCCACCAGGGAAGACCCCGTTTTTTTTTTTTTTTTAATATATAGATATATATATATTTTTTCCTTTTTCCCTTTTTGTATGTGTATGCTTCTCTGTGTGATTTTTGTCTGTATAGCTTTCCTTTTAATATTTGTCCTAGGGTGCTGTCTGTTCGTTTTTGTTTTTCTGTTGTTGTTTTCTTTATAGTACAGTTTTTAGTGCTTGTTATCATTAGTGGAATTGGTTTTTGGTTTGGTTGCACTCTTTTTTTAATTACTATTTAATTTTTTAACTTTTTATTTTAATAACTTTCTTTGCTTTGCTTTGCTTTCTTCATCCCTCCTTCTTTCCTTCCATTCTTTCTTCCTTCCCTCCTTTCTTTCTTTCTTTCCTTCTTTCCTTCCTTCTTTCTTTTTCTTTCTCCCTTTTCTTCTGAGCCATGTGGCTGACAAGGTGTTGGTGCTCCACATAGGTGCCAGGCCCTGTGCCTCTGAGGTGGGAGAGCCAAGTTCAGGACATCTGTCCACCAGAAACCTCCTGGCCCCATGTAATATGAAATGGTGAAAACTCTCCTAGAGATCTCCGTCTCAACGCTAACACCCATCTCCACTCAATGACCAGCAAGCTACAGTGCTGGACACCCGATGCCAAAAAACTAGCAAGCCAGGAACACAACCTCACCCATTAGCAGAGAGGCTGACTAACATAATAATAGGGTCACAGACATCCCAAAACACACCATCAGATGTGGTCCTGCTCACCAGAAAGACAAGATCGATCTTCATCCACCATAATACAGGCACCAGTCCCCTCCACCAGGAAGCCTACACAACCCACTGAACCCACCTTACCCACTGGGGGAAGACAGCAAAAACAACGAGAACTACGAACCTGCAGCCTGCGAAAAGGAGACCCTAAACACAGTAAGTTAAGCAAAATGAGATAACAGAGAAACACACAGCAGATGAAGGAGCAAGGCAAAAACACATCAGACCAAACAAATAAAGAGGAAATAGGCAGTCTACCTGAAAAAGGATTCAGAATAATGATAGTAAAGATGATCCAAAATCTTGGAAATAGAATGGAGAAAATACAGGAAATGTTTAACAAGGACGTAGAAGAACTAAACAGAAAACAAACAATGATGACCAACACAATAAATGAAATTTAAAATTTTCTAGAAGGAATCAATAGCAGAATAACTGAGGCAGAAGAACGGATAAGTGACCTGGAAGATAAAACAGTGGAAATAACTACTGAAGAGCAGAATAAAGAGAAAAGAATGAAAAGAATTGAGGACATTCTCAGAGACCTCGGGACAACATTAAATACACCAACATTCGAATTATAGGGGTCCCAGAAGAAGAAGGGAAAAAGAAAGGGACTGAGAAAATATTTGAAGAGATTATAGTTGCAAACTTCCCTAATACGGGAAAGGAAATAGTCAATCAAGTCAGGAAGCGCAGAGAGTCCCATGCAGGATAAATCCAAGGAGAAACATGCCAAGACTCATATTAATCAAACTACCAAAAATTAAATACAAAGAAAAAATATTAAAAGCAGGAAGGGAAATACAACAAATAACATACAAGGGACCCCCCATAAGGTTAACAGCTAATTTTTCAGAAGAAATTCTACAAGCCAGAAGGGAGTGGCAGGATGTATTTAAAGTGATGAAAGGGAAAAACATACAACCAAGATTACTCTACCCAGCAAGGATCTCACTTAGATTCGACAGAGAAGTTAAAACCTTTACAGACAAGCAAAAGCTAAGAGAATTCAGTACCACCAAACCAGCTTTACAACAAATGCTAAAGGAACTTCTCTAAGCACAATACACAAGAGAAGGAAAAGACCTAAAATAACAAACCCAAAACAATTAAGAAAATGGTAATACGAACATATATATCAATAATTACCTTAAATGTAAATGGATTAAATGCTCCAACCAACAGACACAGACTGGTTGAATGGATACAAAAACAAGACCCGTATATATGCTGTCTACAAGAGAATCATTTCAGACCTAGGGACACATACAGAAGGAAAGTGAGGGGATGGAAAAAGATATTCCATGAAAATGGAAATCAAAAGAAAGCTGGAGTAGCAATACTCATATCACACAAAATAGACGTTAAAATAAAGACTATTAAAAGAGACAGAGAAGAACACTACCTGATGACCAAGGGATCCACCCAAGAAGAAGACATAACAATTGTAAATATTTATGCACCCAACATAGAAGCACCTCAATACATAAGGTAAACACTAACAGCCATAAAAGGGGAAATGGACAGTAAGACAATCATAGTAGGGGACTTTAACACTCCACTTTCACCAATGGAACGATCAACAAAAATGAAATAAATAAGGAAACACAAACCTTAAATGACACACTAAACAAGATGGACTTAATTGATATTTATAGGACATTCCATCCCAAAACAACAGAATAGCGTTTCTTCTAAGGTGCTCATGGAACATTCTCCAGAATAGACCACATCTTAGGTCACAACTCAAGCCTTGGTAAATTTAAGAAAATTGAAATTGTATCAAGTATCTTTTCCAACCCCAATGCTATGAGATTAGATATCAATTACGGGAAAAAATCTGTAAAAAATACAAACAAATGGAGGTTAAACAATGCACTACTAAATAACCAAGAGATCACTGAAGAAATCAAAGAGGAAATCAGAAAATACTTAGAAACAAATGAGAATCAAAACACGATGACCCAAAACCTATGGGATGCAACAAAAGCAGTTCTAAGAGGAAATTTATAGCAATACAATCCTACCTCAAGAAAGAAGAAACATCTCAAATAAACAACCTAATCTTACACCTAAAGCAATTAGAGAAAGAAGAACCAAAAAAACCCCAAAGTTAGCAGAAGGAAAGAAATCATTAAGATCAAATCAGGAATAAATGAAAAGGAAATGAAGGAAATGGTAGCAAAGGTCAATAAAACTAAAAGTTGGTTCTTTGAGAAGATAAACAAAATTGATAAACGATTAGACAGACTCATAAGGAAATAAAGGGAGAAGACTCAAATCAATAAAATTAGAAAATAAAAAGGAGAAGTAACAACTGACACAGCAGAAATACAAAGGATCATGAGAGATTACTACAAGCAACTATATGCCAATAAAATGGACAACCTGGAAGAAATGGACAAATTCTTAGAAAAGCACAACCTTCTGAGACTGAAACAGGAAGAAATGGAAAATATAAACAGACCAACCACAAGCACTGAAATTGAGACTGTGATTAACAATCTTCAAACAATCAAAAGCCCAGGAGCAGATGGCTTCACAGGTGAATTCTATCAAACATTTAGAGAAGAGCTAACACCTATCCTTCTCAAACTCTTCCTAAATATAGCAGAGGGAGGAAATCTCCCAAACTCATTCTATGAGGCCACCATCACCCTGATACCAAAACCAGAAAAAGATGTCACAAAGAAAGAAAACCACAGGCCAATATCACTGATGAATACAGACACAAAAATCCTCAACAAAATACTAACAAACAGGGCTTCCCTGGTGGCGCAGTGGTTGAGAATCTGCCTGCCCTGCAGGGGACGCGGGTTTGAGCCGTGGTCTGGGAGGATCCCACATGCTGCAGAGCAGCTGGGCCCTTGAGCCATAATTACTGAGCCTGCGCGTCTGGAGCCTGTGCTCTGCAACAAGAGAGGCCGCGATAGTGAGAGGCCCTCGCACCGCAATGAAGAGTGGCCCCCGCTTGCCACAACTGGAGAAAGCACTCGCACAGAAACGAAGACCCAACACAGCCATAGATAAATAAATTAATTAATTTTTAAAAATACTAACAAACAGAATCTGACAGCACATTAAAAGGATCATACACCATGATCAAGTGGGGTTTATCCCAGGGAAGAAAGAATTCTTCAATATATGCAAATCAATCAATGTGCTAAACCATATTAAGAAAGTGAAGGAGAAAAACTATATGATCATCTCAATAGATGCAGAAAAAGCTTTCAACAAAATTCAACACCCATTTATGATAAAAATCCTCCAGAAACTAGGCAGATTGGGAACTAACCTCAACATAATAAAGGTCATATATGACAAACCCACAGCCAACATTGCTCTCAATGGTGAAAAACTGAAACCATTTCCTCTAAGATCAGGAACAAGAAAAGGTTGCCGACTCTCACCACTATTATTCAACATACTTTTGGAAGTTTTAGCCACAGCAATCAGAGAAGATAAAAGAAATAAAAGAAATCAAAATTGGAAAAGAAGAAGTAAAGCTGTCAGTTTTTGCAGATGACATGATACTATACATAGAGAATCTGAAATATGCTATCAGGAGACTACTAGAGCTAATCAATGAATTTGGTAGAGTAACAGGATACAAAATTAATGCACTGAAATCTCTTGAATTCCTATACACTAAAGATGATAAATTTGAAAGATAAATTAAGCAAACACTCCCATTTACCACTGAAACACAAGGAATAAAATATCTAGGAATAAACCTACCTAAGGAGACAAAAGACCTGTATGCAGAAAATTATAAGATACTGATGCAAGAAATTAAAGATGATACAAACAGATGGAGAGATATACCATGTTCTTGGATTGGAAGAATCAATATTGTGAAAATGACTCTACTACCCAAAGCAATCTACAGATTCAATGCAATCCCTATCAAACTACCACTGGCATTTTTCACAGAACTAGAACAAAAAATTTCACAATTTGTATGGAAACACAAAAGACCCCGAATAGCCAAAACAATCTTGAGAAGGAAAAAGGAGCTGGAGGAATCAGGCTCCCTGACTTCAGACTATACTACAAAGCTACAGTAATCAAGACAGTATGGTACTGGCACAAAAACAGAAATATAGAACAATGGAACAGGATAGAAAGCCCAGAGATAAACCCATGCACATATGGTCACCTTATCTTTGATAAAGGAGGCAAGAATATACAGTGGAGAAAAGACAGCCTCTTCAATAAGTGGTGCTGGGAAAACTGGACAGCTACATGTAAAATAATGAAATTAGAACACTCCCTAACACCATATGCAAAAATAAACTCAAAATGGATTAAAGACCTAAATGTAAGGCCAGACACTATCAGACTCTTAGAGGAAAACATAGGCAGAACACTCTATGACATCAATCACAGCAAAATCCTTTTTCACCCACCTCCTAGAGAAATGGAAGTACAAGCAAAAATAAACAAATGGGTCCTAATGAAACTTAAAAGCTTTTTCACAGCAAAGAAAACCATAAACAAGATGAAAAGACAACCCTGAGAATGAGAAAATATTTGCAAATGAAGCGACAAAGGATTAATCTCCAAAATTTACAAGCAGCTCAGGCAGCTCAATATCAAAAAAATGACTCAATCCAAAAATGGGCAGAAGACCTAAATAGACATTTCTCCAAAGATATACAGATTGCCAACAAACACATGAGAGGATGCTCAACATCACTAATCATTAGAATAATGGAAATCACAACTACAATGAGGTATCACCTCACATCAGTCAGAATAGCCATCATCAAAAAATCTACAAACAATAAATGCTGGGGAGGGGTGAAGAAAAGAGAACCCTATTGCACTGTTGGTGGGAGTGTAAATTGATATAGCCACTATGGAGAACAGTATGGAGGTTCCTTAAAAAACTAAAAATAGAACTACCATATGACCCAGCAATCTCACCACTGGGCATATACTCTGAGAAAACCATAATTCAAAAAGAGTCATGTACCACAATGTTCATTGCAGCTCTATTTACAGTAGCCAGGACATGGAAGCAACCTAAATGTCCATCGACAGATGAATGGATAAAGAAGATGTGGCACATATATACAATGGAATATTACTCAGCCATAAAAAGAAATGAAATTGAGTTATTTGTAGTGAGCTGGATGGACCTAGAGACTTTCATACAGAGTGAAGTAAGTCAGAAAGAGAAATAAACAAATACCATATGCTAACACATATATATGGAATCTAAAAAAAAAGGTTATAAAGAACCTAGGGGCAGGACAAGAATAAAGATGCAGATGTAGAGAATGGACTTGAGGATGTGGGGACGGGGAAGGGTAAGCTGGGATAAAGTGAGAGAGTAGCATTGACATATATACACTACCAAACGTAAAATAGATAGCTAGTGGAAAGCAGCCGCATAGCACAGGGAGATCAGCTCAGTGCTTTGTGACCACCTAGAGGGGTGGGATAGGGAGGGTGGGAGGGAGACGCAAGAGGGAGGAGATATGGGGATATGTGTATATGTATGGCTGATTCACTTTGTTATAAAGCAGAAACTAACACACCATTGTAAAGCAACTGTACTCCAATAAAGATGTTAAATAATTAATATTAATTAAAAAAGGAAACAAAAACAAGTAGCTGCCTGAGCACACTCTTT
>NW_006799532.1:2710212-2728345 GCF_000442215.2 Lipotes vexillifer
CACTCTTTCAACACCTGTGATGCATGATGACCCGGATATACTGAAATAGGCCTCAGGTGGTGGGACGAGTCTTTTTTTAATGTGGTAAAAGGCTTTTTGTTTTAGGGAATATAATATCCAAACCCAGCATCCTCCATTTTAGTTTTTCATTCAATCAAGTGACTCAGTATTCTAAACAAAATCAGTGGTTCATGGTTCAAAGTGGTCTCTGGTAGAAGACTCTAGTACACCCTCTATAAACTTATCATCAGGATATACATAAAGATAATTTTTAAAAAAGATTCACAACTTGGAAACCAAGACTGTCAGGAAACATAAAAACAGGATGTGAGAGGAATTGACACTAATTATTAAGTAGACAGAACTAGAGCAGGAAAAACTCACCCAGCACAGCTCAACTTTGCTTCAGGAAAGAGAGAATTTGATAAAAGACACTTGTGACTTCCAGATTAACATGGCAGAGAGAAAACAGGCATTTACTCTTGCTCCCTTCTGAATTTTTACTGGGACTACAGGATGCGTTTTATTTCAGATGTAAGACCAAAAGTAAGAAAAGAACATAAAAGTATAAAACATCAGCACATTTTTTAAAACTGAAATGTAAATTAAAAAGAGCCAACTTACTCACCAGACCTTAGCATGCTGGATCCCCAAGAAGCTGTGGGGAAAGCTCAGAAACAGCCCGATTTATATTGCAGTTGTTAACACCTGATAATCTCATTTAAGTATGGTGGCACCTGATGCTTCTGATGTAGTGGTGAAGGCGGGGCTACATAGAGGAGCATTCGTTAAAAGTTTGTTCCAGAAACTGTTACTGCCTCAATTCCATCCCCTAATCTAGCAGCTAGATGCCTTTCCCTCTCCAATGCTGGCAGAAGAGGGAAGATTTGTTTTCTAAAATTGTGAAACAGCCATTTTACAGACCAGGGAGAGTCAGGCACAGTTAAGGGTAGGAGTACGCTAATGAGAACAGATGAATTCAGTGAATATTTACATCCAGAATGCTGAGTCCACCTCAAATGCATATGTATCCCTGTCTAAATGTGATAATTAAAACTGTAAAACTCTTTTTCCAGCATGTTATTTTCTTATTTTTTGGCCACACCACTCGGCATGTGGGAACTTAATTCCCCAGCCAGGGATCAAACCCATGACCTCTGCATTGGAGGCGCAGAGTCTTAACCACTGAACCACCAGGGAAGTCCCAAACTATAAAACTTTTAGATGAAAATATGTGTTAATCTTTATACCTTTGGATTTGGCAATGATTTCTTAGATATGACACCAAATATACAAGCAATCCAAGAAAAAATAAATTGGACTTATTCAACATTAAAAGCATTGGGCTTCAAAGGCGTCTATCAAGAAAGTGAAAAGACAACCCACAGAGTGGAAAAATCATTGGCTTATCATCTAGCTGGTAAAAACCTAGTATGAAGAATATGTAAAGAACTATTACAATTAAACAATAAAATGATAGTAGCCCAGTTTTTAAATGGGCAAAGGGTTTGAACACACATTTCTTCAAATGGCAATGAACACATGAAAAGATGCTCAACATCGTTAGTCATTAGAAATGCTAATCAAAACCGCAGTGAGATGTCCACTAGCATGGCTATAATCAAAAAGAGACAAGTTTTAGTGAGAATGTGGAAAAATTGGAGCCCTCGCCATTGCTGGTGGAAATTTTAAAGGGAGTAGCTGCTTTGGAAAATGGTTTGGCATTTATTCAAAATGTTAAGCATCAAGTTACCATGAGATCTAGCTATTTCACTCCTAGGTATACAGCCAAGAGAAATGAACACATATGTCCACACAAAAACTTGAATTCCAATGTTCATGACAGCATTATTCACAATAAACAAAAAGTGGGAAAAAAACAAATCTCTGTCAACTAATGAATGGATAAACAGGATGTATACCCATACAATGGAATATTACTCAACTACAAAAAGGAATGATGCTCTGATATATGTTACAACACAGATAACTCTTGGTAACATTATGCTAGTAAAAGAAGCCACGAAAGACCACACGTTGTATGACTGCATTTACATGAAGTGTCCAGAATAGGCTAATCTATAGAGAAAGTAGGTTAGTGGTTGTCACGGGCAGGAGAAAAAGGGACAGAGGGTGTGACTCTAATGGACGTGGGGTTTCTTTGGGGAATTAGCAGTGATCAATACACACTGTTGTGAATATGTTAAAAACCATGGAAATATATGCTTTAAAAGAGTGAACTATGTGGATTATGTTTCAATAAAGCTGTTATTGGAAAAAAAAAGATGACAAAGTTATAAAAAGAAAATTTTAATCAAAAAAAATTCCCCCCAGTGTTAACATATTTGGTGGGGAGAGATGAAGTAAAATTGTGTTAAACTTTTCACATATTCTTATTTCCCTTACGATTTTAACATTTGGAGGAATAAAGAAAGCTTTGGTAAAACATAAAGACAATAAGAAGATAAAAGAAAAAAAAAAGGACAGTATAGAAAATATGTACCAAAATCAGAGCAAAAATTAAATTAAAAAAAAAGAGTAAGACAAATATACCAGTGATCCCACTATATCAAAATTGGTTCAATTCTCCCACTAAAGACAAAAATTCTCAAACTGGGCCATGTGAAAACCTAGCTATCTGTTGTTTACCATTATAGAGGCCCAATTCAAGTAGAAATGGAACAAACTTTACTGAAGAGTAAGGTATTTTGAAATCTCTTTCATTTTCCCCTTTTTTATTTTCGTATATAGAAACCTTCATTCCCAGAGTCATCCCAGTTTAAGAACAGTCAACTCTTTATCCATTGTTCACTCTAGTCCTCCTGATGGGAAATGAATGTTCCTCATGGCAGACACACTTGGCTTCTTAAGCAACAACCATTCTTCCTTTTTTCTTGATAATCCACCCTGATTTTGTTAAAATATCAACCTCAGTGGAGGCCAGCTTAGCCTCCCCACCTCACCTAAGGAAAGGAACCCTGATTATTCTAAGCCAATAAATGTAACCTTGTCCCTTTACCAGTGACTGCTTTAGGGAAGGACAAGTGACACAATTCTGAACAAAGAGACATGAGGGGAAATCTGCTAGGGACATTCTGGGAAAGTTTTTCTTTGTAAAAGAAGGTTTTCTTCCCCTTGAATAATATTGTGTAAGATATGTTGCATCCAGAGCACTCTTGCAAACATGATGGGGGAGAAGTGTGTAGGTGATGATGTGAAGATTAGGTAGAGCAGAAACGTAAGGAAAATCTGGGTCCTTGATTTTGAACCATAAACTTAACAACCCCTAAAACAACCATATTTTTGGATTTAAAAGATAACACATTTTTGTTATCACTTTTTTTTTCTAACTTCCAGACAAAATCATCTTAAGCAACTCATTCTTTACTTGAGATATAAATACCCATAACGTTGGATAGTTTTATGTTTAGGTGAGGGATTTAGGGAAGATCCACATGGAACTGAATTATTTGGGGGCTCAAAAATGTTTGAAATGATTGAAATCATCTAATTAGTGGTGGTATAGAGCATGGGCAATCAAAATAAGAGAGCAAACCCTCCAAAAGCAAACCTCAGAAGTCTCCCCTAGGTCTTCATTTATTAGTGATTCCAGTTTGTGTGTGTGTGTGTGTGTGTGTGTGTGTGTGTGTGCATTTTAGGGATTTATGATGATAAGATGAGTGTCAGGGATGGAGATTAGGAGGAGAGGAGAAAAAAAGTGGAAATGTTGGGATTCATCTATAAAACCTGGTGAAATTGGCTTTTTTAATAGGTCTTGAAATCTGGTAGAGTCAGTCCCATACTTTCTCAGAACATCTTGAAGCCAGTAAAAACCCCTAATATTATGTGACCAAACTCTTCTCTAATTTCTTTTTACATATTGGGACCCTTATGTGTCATGAGTACAATGTAGTTAAATTATATAATAAGAAAAGATTAACAAAAACAAATTCAGTGATATGGAAATAAACACATGCACACAGCAAATGCAAACTCCTAAATTACTTCTGGTTCAAAGAAAGAATATAAACTAAAACTGCACAGTATTTAAAAAGTAATGATATTGAGAATGCAACTTACCTAAACTTCAGTGATATGGCAAAAGCTGTACTGAGGAAAAAAAAAAATCCACAGCCTAAACACTTGCATTTATTATAACGAAGGAATAAAATCAACTTGAGAAACTAGAAAAATTGCAACAAAATTTATCTAAGAAAAATAGAAATGAGGAAATTATAATGATAAAAGAACAAAACAATAGAATATTAATGGGATAAATAGCATAAATTCTTTTTTTTTTTTTTTTTTTGCGGTACGCGGGCCTCTCACTGTTGTGGCCTCTCCCGTTGCGGAGCACAGGCTCCGGACGCACAGGCTCAGCGGCCCAGCCGCTCCGCGGCATGTGGGATCCTCCCAGACCGGGGCACGAACCCATGTCCCCTGCATCAGCAGGCGGACTCCCAACCACTGCGCCACCAGGGAAGCCCCATAAATTCTTTTTTAAAATACAAGATATTGGGTCTTTAAAATATATAACAGTGATGGATGGTACCTAGACCTTTGGTGGTGATCACTTTGTAGTGTATACAGATCTCAAATTATAATGTTGTACACCTGAAATTTACACAGTGTTCTATATCAGTTTCACCTCAATTTTTTTTTAAAGACCAGAAATGTAACAGGTTTTCCTGTTTTCAACCTCAAGTGATATTTCAAGCTATCAGAAAGTGGCAGTATGAAGCAGCCTAATGAGGCATACGTCATATATAGTTTTTATTCATCTTCTACCAAGTGGTATTATGTGTGTTCACTTATGAAGTGCACAAGCACACACAGAAAAACACCAAACCATAAAAGTCTAAAAGGTTATTTAAATGTTTCACAAGTACCTGTCTGGCAATGAATAAAATCACTTCTTTTTTTCTGTGCCTTTGTATGTGATATATATATATATATATATATATATATATATATATATATACACCTTCTGCCAGAGATTAATCAAGAAGTGAAAGTCTAAATACATAACATCAGGAATGGTGAAAATTCTCTAGAAACATATAAGCAAGCAAAATTTACTTCATAACAAGTAGAGCTCTTGAGTAGAGGAAGAACTATGGAAGAAATAAATTGTTTCCAATGAATTATTTCAATAAAGATTAGTCCCAGATAGTTGCCTCAGTAAGTTTGATCATATATTTAAAGGTGAGATGATTCCACTTCAAACGAAATTCTTCCCAATTCATTTTGCAAACAAGACATAACCTTTGCATAAAAATGTTAGAAAGCAAAGCAAAATTAAAACCACAGACTAATTTTACCTAAACCCTAAAACTCAAGCCTCAGTAGAAACCATTCTCTGAGTCCTGAGATTCAATAAGCCATATTTTAACCATTTACTTAGCTACAACTTAACAGAGACAAATTTCCAGCCCACACCTTATCTGTCTCAACCAATTTCACATTCTGAGATTTGACACTTGCAGCTCTCCATGTCCATTTGCCAAATGCAAGACTCATTTGACTACAAGTGACTTCTCACTTTGTTGAGCAGAAAGGGAAATTATTGACTCATGTAATGGCCCAGTCCAGGGATATGATGGCGGCAGGAATGGCTGGATCCAAGGACGCAAGAAATGGCAGAAGGTTGGGCCACTACATGCAGTTATTCAGTGTGTGCACTACACATCTGTAACCAGCCCAGCCTCTACTCTCAAAATCATGCCCTCTGGAATGAGCTACATCTACCCAGAGAGAGAGGCCTGTTTTCCTTCGCACAAAGGTGGAATTCCCTAGGTGAAATCTGAAACTGGCCTCCAAACATGGAGGGCAAGGAAAGCAGAAGAGGCACATCACTCCAGATTGATGAGTGCCAGTTTTAACAAGCAAGGGAACTTACATATGAGGCTTGCAAAACGAGTAGATCTCTGGGCCCACCAGAATCTTAAACGTTTATATAGAGGCCTTAACAGGGTTCAGTCACATATTCAGTCCAGATGGTCTCAGCAACAGTGCTCTCTCAAGGCTGCATCCTTGGAACTGGCTCACACTGTGGGGAGCCATGGTCAGAACATACATTCCAAGGATGGGAGGAGGTAGGGAGCTGCCTATTGCCCGAGTCCAGCTCACAGGTCAACCGGCGGTCACATTCTCCCCACGACCTCCTCCAGCGGTGTTTATTTTCCAAGCTCGGCTCTTATCTAAAGAAGACAGTTTTCTCTAATTATCAAACATCTCCATTTAGGCAGGCAAAGGCCACAGTGTGGGATGCAGTCTGCCTCTCTGATGGCTTCATGTACAGAAAGTCTGTCCGTGTAGTGACACTGAGCAAAATGATGGTGGACAGCCCTAAGCTTGTTCTCTTCTTGGTGCCTGAAATCCAAAAAGGTGAATGTACCCTTTTCCAGATAATTGTATTTTAAAAATCCCTTGATATGTTCTCATTGACAAAATCCGAGTCAGGTTACCTGGTTGGCAACTCTTTAATCACATAGACTCAGAGCTGGAAAAAGGAGACAGTGAAAACTTAGGATGCTGTTTCCAAAGATGAGGTTAGGGATGGTGGGTAAAACAAACCTTGCAGCTATTTCTCACAATCATCAAGACCATTATCATCTGACTTGGTATTTGCATGCCACTTTACTGGCTGGGTTTTCCTCACAGTGTTAATGGGAAGATCAAATGATAGATCCTGCAAAATAGTGTGTGGTCACAGAGCTGTAAACAGATACAAAAGACTGTTGACACCTCAAACTTCACATATACATACACCCCATATACAGCATACGCATATTATCTTGATTCTCACCCTTGCCAGGTGTAAAAAGATGCTTCATTCTGACATTTTGGTTTGGTATATTTCTTGCTGTACAGAGGGATAGTGTGGCCAGCTTCTCCTTCTACTGAAGATGATCAGAACTCTGCCAAGAGAACTTCATTCGGTGAATTAAAATTGGTGGGAGTTTTTGTCTGTTTATC
Organism: Lipotes vexillifer; assembly: GCF_000442215.2. NCBI lineage: Eukaryota > Metazoa > Chordata > Mammalia > Artiodactyla > Lipotidae > Lipotes > Lipotes vexillifer. The sequence continues at coordinate 2,717,191 of NW_006799532.1, forward strand.
CTGCAAAACTTGTTCTTGTGCTTCAGACTGTTTTGCAGGCCTCTCACTGTTGTGGCCTCTGCCGTTGCGGAGCACAGGCTCCGGACGCGCAGGCTCAGCGGCCATGGCTCACGGGCCCAGCCGCTCCGTGGCATGTGGGATCTTCCCGGACCGGGGCACGAACCCGCGTCCCCTGCATCGGCAGGCGGACCCTCAACCACTGCGCCACCAGGGAAGCCCGTTCAAACTGTTAAGTCAGACTTTTTCCATGGTTGAAACAAGATCCTATGGATTGAACTTGAGATTGATTTGAGTGGAGTTGGGGCTGGGGGAGGAGTGAGGAGGAAAAGGGAGGAGGGAGAAGCAATGATTAGAACTCGACACTGACATTACTCTGGTTTCCAAATTTTCTTTTAACTGCTCTTCCAATATATTCAGAAAAGGTGAAACTGCTTGTCCTTGTAGTGAAGAGCCCCTGCTATACAGTATTGTTTTGAAAAAATTGCAAGGCATGAAGTCAAGAGATCCTGACCCTGAATTCAAGAAGCCTCCTTTTATCCTACACTTAGGGAGCCGTGAAAATCCCAAGGTTGGTGCTGTGGTCTCCTTACCCGTGGGAAAAAAACCCTTCATAGTCAAATCAAGAAGGCAGGAATCACTTCACACTCAGCAGGTGAGTGTCCCATTTAGGGGTCGTGTGTGTATGTAAGAGCGAGCGAGCGAGCGAGAGAGAGAGAGAGAGAGAGAGAGACAGACAGACAGAGACAGAGACAGAGACAGAGACAGAGAGAGACAGAGAGAGAAGTTAACCGAAGTCTGAAAATCAAGAAATACATGCTTGCCATCGTCACGCTATTAGAAGAGTATGTAAATAACCTTACAGATAACGTCTTTGTCTTACCTTTTACCTTGATTTTATAGAAAGCATAGATAGCTATCTAACCAAATTTTCAACTCTGGGCAGTGTCAGTGAAAATAATCAATAAACAATCTATAATAGGAATAGAAAGGAGTTTTATTTGAGCCAAAGTGAGGTCTACAACTCTGAAGACAGCCTCTTAGATAACTCTGAGGAACTTCTCCAGAGAAGCATGGTTTTCAGTACAGTTTTATATCTTGTCAGAACAAAGAACATCAAACAAATCAGGGATGCATTCCTTCAAAGTTTCAAAAAAAACAGATCAGCACATACACAGCGAGTCAGTATGGCCTTGGCACCTGGGAAGAGAATCTTATGATCAAAGGAGTACCAGCACTGATGTCCCAGGAAGGGAGGCATTTAATCTTTATTTTTAGCATGGACATTCTTTACTTCTAGACAGTGTGCCCTTTTCTTTAATAATTAAAGCAGAAGTACAATGTATGTTTGATAGCCACAAACAGGCTAATGTGTCAGTTAGCACAAACTTAAAGTTAACTCCTATGTAAGCCAGAACGACTTCTCCATATCTCAACATGTGGAAATTTCTTTTATCAGAAGCCAAAATGAAAATAAACCTCATTTCAGGGCAGTGGGAGGCGTAATGCAACATAGTGATGGTGTGTATGACAGAGGGGGTGAGTTAGATGACACCTTTCTATTTGACTCTGCACTTCTTTCTGGGTATGAAAATGTCCAGACTTACGCTGAGTTCATGGAAGAAAGAACAGTGTTGTGAAAATAGTGCAAAGTAGAAAAACTTCCACTTCTCTGTTTACTCTTTACCTGGTTAAGCATTGAGTCGCTTGGCAACTATGTCTGGGCTTCCTTGGCTTCCTCGGTTAAAAGGACAAAACACTGTACCTGAGGTTTGTTGTAAAACTGAAATAAGCTAATAAATGACACATGTTCAAGACTGCAGTAGGCTAAGACTTGAGGCAGGTCAACTGATGTGCTTTTCTACAAATATATTAAAGATACATCTGCAGTGTGGAAGAAAAGAGGCTGAAGGGGGCTCATTTTAGAAAGCCAGCAAAGAAATATTTTCCTTAAGATTGTATGTTTTAAGAAACTACATAATGTCCCAATGACTTTCCGTCAAAGACTCCCACAGAATTGGCAAAATCTGTGTGACATAAGTCAATTACAATTGATTCACTGGATCCGATTAACTCCCAAACTCAACACATTCTAGGCAGTCAAACACCCCAGCCTTGCTGCACAGTTTCATGGGGCTCCCAGGGCGTTGCCTTCCGCCAGAATCAATTTCCACTTTGCCCATTTTCCCCAAGATGGTGTTAACACTTCCCTTGTGTGTACTACCATCCTACAGGCACTGGTTACCAATCTCGCACCATATGATGCTTGTAGGGAGGGTAACAGGACTTAAAACAAGGAAAAGGAGACTCAGAGTGAGTATTTTACCAGACATCATTCAGCTTGTAAGTGTCCCAGTCAGAACTTAGATTCTCTAAGTGTATTTCTCATGTTCTTTTACCCCAGAAGGGAGGTCGTAGGACTTTATTTGTTCCTTGGTTATACTATTTACCAAAGTTATCTTATTTTTTTTATTTTCAGCTTTATTGAGGCATAACTGGCAAATAAAATTGTGAAAGCCTATCTTCTAATTGGTGTTTCATATTAATGCACAAGAAAGATGGTTTCCTGAGAGACAGTCATTTTCACCTCTGGAAATCTCCAGCATTCATAACAGCGCCTGGGAGGTTTCTGACACTCAGTATTGAGTGGTTGGTTAGTTTAATGCTTTAAGTGGTAAAGACAGCATTTTATCAACCACACTGCCTTGTTAAAGAACAAAAGGAGGCACCACCACCACTGCCCTAAACATTTTTTGAACTGAGACTTTCTAAGAAATCTTGGAAGTTGGTTATCTGGGCAGTAAGTTTCAAATGCACTTGTATTAAAGAAATGTCTCAGCTTTTAACATCTTGACTTTAGCACAGATTTTCTTTCCAGGAGCTGTCTCTTGCAGGTTTCTTTGGGCTATCTTTGCCTGATTTTGTATCCTAGTAATTGTCACGGTAAAAGATCATTCCTTTGCTCTTCAAATGTATCACACTACATTTGCTTCTATTTATACAGACCTCTTTCACATAAGGGGTAGAGGGATAGTTATTTACATCTACATATGTATGTATATATAATGGATTTTTTTTTTTCCCACACAAATCTCCCTGGCTTTCCATCTCTTCTTTAAAACCTCCAGGCAGATTATATCAATGCTTCATCACACTTCCATTGTCCAGGCAACAGACAATACCCTGAATGGTTCCAAAAGAAAATCACTACCTGCTGATAGCCAGGGTAGATGTCACTTACCAGATGTCTGGCTTTCATTGTCACTAACTTGTTTAATTTCTGCACCCAGCAATGAAAGTATTTTGATCTTTCAAAGCAGAATGTGCACTTGTACCAATTGATTCCAAATGGCCTCTCTTTAGATTGAATTTTTATTTTATTTGGTTGAATGATTCTCTTTCATTGAAACCTGTATTTATGTGGGAAATTCAAATGCATGCCACTTTGCATTTAAGAAAAAAGAATCTTTGTGTTTATGAAATCACTTTTGAGTTGCAATTACAGTTACTTGTCTCTGAGATACACAACATGTAATTGGGTTAACACTGTTAATGAGTGACTAGTGTTATTGTTAATGAGTTACTAGTGATAGTTTCAATGTTTCACCCCCAGCAGGTGGTAAATATAATATGTTAACACAGATAATTATGTTAATGTTGCAAATATCCACAGACCAAGGAAGTCATTAAAAACATACAACTAAGAGGTTAAAAGGGACACACACATGAAATGGACTTTTACCCAAAGATGCATGTCTCCCCTTCATAGAAACTTTGTTCTGTAACTCAGTGCTCAGTTCTGTTCATTCACAGAGCATCATAATGACAAGAGGCTGATTTTATCTACAAACAATAAATGCTGGAGAGGGTGTGGAGAAGTAATCCTCCTGTTAGTGGGAATGTAAATTGGTGCAGCCACTATGGAGAACAGTATGGAGGTTCCTTAAAAAACAGAAAATAGAGCTACCATATGATACTGCAGTCCCACTCCTGGGCATATATCCACAGAAAATCATAATTTGAAAAGATACATGTACCCCAATGTTCATTGCAGCACTATTTACAATAGCCAAGACATGGAAGCGACCTAAATGTCCATCAACAGATGAATGGATCAAGATATGGTACATACATACAATGGAATATTACTCAGCCACAAAAAAAGAATGAAATAACACCATTTGCAGCAACATGGATGGACATAGAGATCACACTAAGTGAATTAAGTCAGAGAAAGTGATATCATATCATATGATATCACTTGTATGTGGAATCTAAAAAAAAAGTTATAAATGAACTTATTTACAAAACAGAAACAGCCTCACAGACCTAGACAAATTTATGGTTACCAAAGGGGAAAGGTGGGGGAGGGGATAAATTATGAGTTTGGGATTAACATATATACACTACTATATATGAAATAATCAACAAGGACCTGTATAGCACAGGGAACTCTATTCCATATTCTGTAATAATCTATATGGGAAAAGAATCTGAAAAGGAATAGATATATGTATATGTATAACTGAATCACTTTGCTGTACACCTGAAACTAACACAACATTGTAAATCAACTCTATTCCAATATAAAATAAATTAAAAAAAAAAAGAAGGCTGATTTCACCTGGTTTTGGACACCATCAACATGGGCAAGTGATAGACTTTAATACTTTGGGCTTGAGATCCTTAACTTTGTAGGATAAACATCATCCAGGCAGTCAACAGGAATTTTATCATTCCATCCTGACAAAGTCATTGTGTGGAACATTTAAAGTAACAAATAGACAATCTGGTTCCTGTCTACAAGAAGCTTACAAAACTTTAGAGAGACAAGATGTATATATGTGAAATGGTTGGCAAGACACAAGAACCAAACATGTAGTAGAGACAATATGGAACCTGCAAGAAAGAAAATGTGGGCCCGAGACACTGGAAAAGTTTTTAAGAAGAAGGAAGTTTCTATCAGTTAGAGATTTTTTTTTTTTTTGCCTGAAATCTTAGAATGCCTAACTAATAGGGGCTTCAACAGTGAAAACATTTAAATCTTTCACATATTAAGTTTGAAGTTAGGAAATTCCAGCACTGAAACAGCAGCTTAAGGGTGTCATCAAGGACCCGAAATGCTTTCTGTCTTTTCCTCTCTTCCTTCTTCAAAATGTCAGTATTATAAAATATAGGATCACCAGGTGGCTGCTGCTACTCTGACCATCACATTCTCATTCATGGGCATCTAAAAGTTAGCAGGAAGAAAAGAAACTTCCTCTAAGAAAGGAGGAGATGTCCCTTCACATCTCATTGGCCAGAACTACTGCTATGTTCAGCTCTTGAATCAGGGCAAAGGGGAATAGCAGTCATGATTGCTGTGAAAGGGTTAGGCCAGCCATGGCCTATTGAGTTGCACCTGGAGAAACTAGTGTTATGGGTCCAGAGGCAATAGAACCAAATCAGGCTCCTAATTGGTAAAAAAAAAAAAAAAAAAAAAAAAAAAAACAGCAAGATGTTGAGTAGGGAACCAAGAACTGAGGCAAGGCTCCCATTCGTTCCCAAGTCATGGTCTTCGTAGGAGCATGCAAACTAGAGGGTGGAAGGCTGAGGCTGGGGTAGAAATCAAGCGCCAAAGACTCTGCAGTTAGGTTCCCAAACCAGCTCCATACCTCCCCCCATCAAAAAAAAAAAAAAGCAACAAGAAAACTACAGGCTTGAGGTATATTGGCTGGAAAAATGGTACAGCAGCATCAGGTGGGTTTCCCATAGTGCTTCTTGGCTGGTGATAACTTTCTGTCACTTAGTGTTTGCTGTATCTCTCAGATGATAATTTTGAAATAGCTCAGAGCACCAAGTGTTACATCTGAGACAGATTTACTTAGATGGCTGAATTCCACCAGTGAATCATAGAACTTGAAGCTTTCCAACAACGCTGGCCCTACACATAAAATGTTCACGAGAACGACAAGGAGACCTTTCCAAAAATAGGTATTACCAGACCCTGCACCAAGACCTGAGCCAAACTTCCAAGAGTTAGAGCCCATAAAAATTGCTCAGAGTGCTGTTATGGCCATAAAAGCCGACTGATTGCTTGTTGTGGCAGTGCTTTCTCTAGGCTATGCCACAGTAACCATCCAAATACTCGCGTGCATTACGACTACAAGGGTTTATTTCTCACTCAGGTTACACCTCAGCTGTGGGTTGACAATGGCTCCATGGTTTTGCTCCATTCATCTTCCCCATCCTGAGGATCTAGTCCAGTATTCCTTGACCTTTCCTAAATCTGTGTACTGTATGTATATCTGTGCCCCATCTGTAAAAAGCGTAAGATTTTTTTGCCTCCCCAAAGTCAATTCTACCCCACTTCGGGGTCCTCCTATCACCCCCGTTGAGAGTAAATGATCCAAACTGAAGAAGTAGCCCCCATCCTGTGCTCAGGGAAAACATCGATGGGTGAACCCTGGGATGGCTTTTAGAGGTTCTGATTGGACATGTCTATGTCATGTCTGCTCACATGCTGCTGGCCAAATCAGGTCACAGGGCCACCTTTGATGGCAATGGGGTGAGGATGTATTCTCTCCCCACTAGAAAAAAATAAACATTAGATGACAAGTTAAAGGAGGGCAGAGAATAACTGGGAACAGTAACTCAATCTAGCACACTGTAACCTCAGGTGGAAAAGTAGAAACAGAGTACAACTTGCAAATAAGATGGTACCTATCACATTGCATCAAGAAACATACAATCAGGGCAGAGATAGGCAACTAACATGCTAGAAGAGCTGGAATTTTTTAGTTTGGGGGGAAAAATAAATACTAAAAAGGGTTAACAGCAAAAACAAAAAAATAGAAATTATAGCTTGGGCTTATATGATCCAGTAGGTTCAAGAAAGGGTAGAATATTAGAACTAGACAATACCATAAAATGTGAAGAACAATTATAGAACAAATGAGCTATCATTTCATGCATTTGCAAAATATCTGTTATACACTCGCTGTGTGAGAATCCCTAAATTCATGACTAAGAGATAACCCAGAACTATCAACACGGCATTTTGCCTCTACTCAGATTATACTCCAAAATGAGGAAGGTGGGATTTTTTTTTCCAAAAAAGAGAAATTTTCAAAATTATAAAAATATTTCCATGTATCAATCATCTTTGACCCCTAAGGCATCAAACCTCTGCTCCCTTCATTATTTTTGTTTTCTAATTATGGAAACATACATGAAATGTGCAGAGAGTTATTCCTCTGTTGACCCTGGTCGATCAATCTTTCTACAGCTTGCTTTCAATCACAAATTACATCAAACACAGTTGTCTACAAAAGACTTAAAAACAGATAAATATCCAGGTTTTTAGACCACGACTTATTGCTTCTAATATATGGCATTTCACAAAGTCACAAGTGTCTCTTGTTAAACAATCACAGCCTTTGATAAGGAAACACACAAAATCAGGAAGGAGCAAATTATCTCAGAAGGACAAGAGAGCAGGCCCTTCCCTAGTCCTAGGGCCACTCTAGCATTACCAAAACGTCACAGGTGTTTCTTTCTCAGCTTCCTGATTCCTTCAGTGAAGCAAAAGCTCTGTGAGCCAGTTGCATTCCTGTAACCAATACGGAAATTTACTGATCATATTTCTCTCTCTTCTAAATATATCTTGAATTCTGAGCATGTCTTTCTAGTCTCCCTCCTATAACTTTATTGTAGGCCACCATCACCTGCTTGGAAAATAAAAATGAAAACCTCCGAGCAAAAAAAACCAGTCTTTTGTCTCCATTCCCTGCTCACTCCACCCCAGTCTCTACACAGTTGCCAGAGTAATCTTCCAAACATGTAAGTCTATTCATGTCACTGCTCATCCACCATCTCCACAAAATAATTCAACAGTTTCCAGGAATCTCAGGCCAGAGGACGAGTCACGAACCTGACATAAGAAGTGTGGTGATGTGTTCTCTGCTTACCTTTGTGGCGTCACCTCCCACCGTTCAGCTCTCAGAGCTCCCCATGTTGGCTCACACTAAGGGCCTTTAGTTGACTAGCCCCTTAATTAGATTGCTCCTCTGTCTTCCCCATCCCTTTCACCTGGTAAAAGCCTGTTTATGTGCCCTATCTTACAGGTCTCTGCTCCGTTGTTGCTTCCCCTTAGAAATCCTTCCCTTCTCACCCCTTTCAGACCAAAATAGGGCCTCCTCTGGTCTGTTCTCATCACACACTAACCTCCTCAGACGTAGCCCTTATCACACTGCATTATCACTGGGCTGTTTCACCATTGTGACTTCAGAAACTACTCTTATATCTGGCCCATAATTTCTATTAATAAATATTTGTTTAATAAGTGCTGGAGGCATTGTGTTCTAGCCCAGTAAGAAGAGTGGGCAGAGCTAACTTGTAGCAGGGGACACAGAAGTAAATGGTTAGTACAACCTGGCCATTCTGGGACCTAGAGAGAGTCTAAACCATCAACCAACCCATGGAGGTGAGAACAAAGCAAAACTGAATCTAAAGTAAAGTGTATGTGACAGCTGTCAGTGGGTGATGACAAGATGGGGAGGCCAGGTTTGGGGGGACAGAGCCATAAGTGATACCCTGAAGCAAGTGACTCAGTGAAGAGGAACCTTTGATCATACCCCCATAATCTAGGCAGAATGGGGGTATGAAAACACTAACCCAGGTAGACAACACGAAGATCAAAAACACTTGGCGCTGACATAACCATCCTCAATGTGCGCTCCTCATGGGATTGTTGCCTTTACGATTTCGGGTCAAACTTAAGTCAAACATTCCCCTATGCGCTTCCCTGGTGGCGCAGTGGTTGAGAGTCCGCCTGCCAGTGCAGGGGACACGGGTTCGTGACCTGGTCTGGGAGGATCCCACATGCCGTGGAGGGGCTGGGCCCGTGAGCCATGGCCGCTGAGCCTGTGCGTCCGGAGCCTGTGCTCCGCCACGGGAGAGGCCCACGTACCGCAAATGGTGCCACTGGCCTCTTCTTTTCCTAACTGTCCAAGAATGAGTCTTCTAGAAAGACAATGTTTCTTATGAAAGGTTGGTACTTTCCCTGGAGCAGCCCCTGAAAACAAGCAGATAAGCCACCCACCTTAATGTGTATAGACTTAATAGTTCCAAAGCCTTGACCTCTATCATCTCATTTTTTTAAGAGTATAGCCCTAAGGGGAGCAAAATTTCGGCATTTGCCGAAAATGCCTCTTTGGCATGCAGATTATTTCAAGTGAAAAACAATCAAGAAACAGAAGACAGGAGGAAACTTTGACCTTCCCCCAACTGCCTGAAGAATAATTTAGATAGAGGAATATTCCTGTTTCAGAAAAAGCTTTCACGAGAGAGAGGTGCAAAGAATATGGGCTAGATATGGTGGGGGGAACTCTTAGAGATCACAGTCCATTCTGTATCCCATTGCCTCTGCAGTGCCCAGCAAACATTGGTTTACAAAACATTTGCTTTTCCAGCTCCATATGAACTGCCTTCCTCCCCTTTGAAGTCCCAAACCACGACCCCCAACATCCTCTTTTGTCTTTAGCTGAAGATGGAATTTAAGGTGAGGGTTTCAGCCATTTTGGTGAGTTACTTGGTTTTCCTGGGTCTCTCCATGTACTCATGTTATTAAAATTTTGTTCAGTTTTCTCCTGTGAATCCGTCTCATGTCAATTTAATTCTTAGACCAGCCAGAGAAACCTAGAAGAGGAAAATTTCTTCCTCCCTGAAATGTATGAACAAACTGCAGTACATCCATACAATAAACAACCACTCAGCAATAAAAGAGAATGAACTATAGATAGAAGCAACAAACTAGATAAATCTCACATCCATCATGCTGAGTGAAAGAAGCCAGACCCAAATGGCTACATACCAGATGATTCCATTTTATGACATTCTGGAAAATGTAAAACTATAGGAACAGAAAGCAGTTCATGTTTGCCATGGGCTAAGGGCAGGAAGAGGGGTTAGCTACAAAAGGGTCACAAGGAAACTTTTGGGGTGATGGAACTCTCCCTGTCTTGATTGTGGCCATGGGTACACATGTAGACATGACTGTACGCATTCATCAGAATTCATAAAACAGTGATAATGTGGATGCATTTTATTATATGTAAGTTACACATCAACAAACCTAACCAAAAAGAGGTAAGTGGTAGGTGCAGTAATTAGAGGCAAAATCCTCCAAAGCCTTGCAATCTGGGACTCAAGGAATTTTTATTACATTTCAGAGTCAAACTTTTCTCCTCTTGCAAAAAGAAAGGAAAAGGCTAACTCAAGGTCCATAGGCCTGCTGCCATGGAAGGGGGTAGACAGCATAAACCATGCGTGCCCCCAAGCAGCCTCACCGTTAACAGGGCAAGGCCTCCTCGGAGTCTGGAATCACTGCAGGGTCAGGGGAGGGGCTGATGCCCCGTTGAGCTCCTTGTCTCTGGGTCCTGAGTTTTCCCTCCTGGTGAAGCCTCCTTTAGCTATCATGTCACAGTTGTAGCCAAAATTCAGCCTCTGTACAAAACTGAACCTCAGAGACAGAGTTCTGGGTGAAGTAGGAAAGAATGGCTACGTTGCTTTGCCAGGCAAAGGGGGCCACAGCAGGCTCATGCCCTCAGAGCTCTGCGTCCCCTGACCTGGAGGGATCGGTGAGGAGTTTTATAGCAATGGTTCAAAGAGGGCGTGATCAGCCCGTGGACATTCTCCTGATTGGTTGGTGGTGAGGAAACTGGGAGTCAACATCATCAACCTTCTGATTCCAACCAGTCCAGGGTCTCAATGGTTAAATTCTCCTACCTGGTGGGGGGTTTCAGTCTCTGCAAAACAGCTCAAAGATATTGTTATGTGTATCCCTTGAGGGGGAACCAGGACCCTGCCCCAAGGCTGCACTATTGTTTCCTGACTGCTCCTCCCTTGTCTCTGCATCCCCTCCCTTCCCTGATTAGCAACTGTTTGAACTTGCCCTTCGAAAGTCAGGGAAGGTCATGGAGGCTGAATGAAGCCTATTTCCTGCAAACACGAAATGGGGGACAGAGAAAGTCTTTTGCGCCCAGGAGCCCCACAGAGTCCTGCTTGGTTTTCAGAGTGAGAACACTGTTCTCTCAGGATTATGTATCTCCACCCCCCCTCCCCAAGAGTGTCTGGATCTTCTTACTGCCTTTTACTCCCCACTGCCAGGGTATCTTTC
>NW_006799532.1:2728355-2757226 GCF_000442215.2 Lipotes vexillifer
CTAAGCTACCAGTAGGCATGTAAGTGGCTGCTGGACCCTGCTGGGTGGAGGATCATGGGCTGGGTCGTGGGAGACAAGGGTAGTGGCATTTCCTGGGCTCTGCCACAGGGTGAGGAATCCACAAGCAAGGGGCCTGCACAGAAGCCAGAAGGACAATCTTACGGGCATTTCTTATACCATGTCATGATTGAAGACTGTCTGTTTTGGGGAGAGGGGCTATTTATTTATTTGTTTGTTTGTGTGTGTTTAACTTAGCTTGATTTGTGTTGAGCTCCAGGAGAAAAAAATGCGTGGCAGGAAATAAGTCCCTTCCACATATGTGAAATATAAATTACAAATACTATTATTCCCATTCACAAATTAGCAAAATGTGACTGAGAGGTTAGCAATTACTCATTTCAGGCTACATACCTAATTAATGAAGAGTTGGAAATAAAATCATGACATTCACCTGGTTAAAGCAATCAGATTCATGTCATAGTGAAGGAAGCCCTGGGCTTAGCATTGGACACTTGCCTGCATTTGACTCTCAGATGTGGAATCTGAGAGTCCAAATCTGAGGAAAGAATATATACATTCTTTTTTAGATTCTTTTCCATTATAGGTTATTACAAGATATTGAGTAGAGTTCCCTGTGCTATACAGTAGGTCCTTGTTGGTTATCTATTTTATGTATAGTAGTATATATATTTTAATCCCAAACTCCTACTTTATCCCTCTTCCCCCCATTTCCCCTTTGGTAACCACAAATTTGTTTTCTATGTCTGTGACTCTCTTTTCTGAAAATAATTTCCTTTGTAACATTTTTTTGTTTTTTTTTTTAGATTCCACACTGGTGCTACCGTGTAATGAAGTCCTCACAAATTCAACAGGAAAATGGAACAATAAAGACAATGCAGAGAGTTCTTTATGAGCTAAATGTGTTCAATTTTTAAAAAATCTTTTATTCTCAATTTCTCTTCCTTTTTTTTTTTTCTTTTTTTTTTTTTCTCTTCCTTTTGGGGTATCAAAATTCCTTATAGAAAATGATGATAAAATTTGTTGCTTTTTGTTATTTGGTCAAGTATCACTTTTTGAAATTTTAGTAATATGTGAGATCCAAGAGCTTAGGGACCAATAGCCCATAGGACTAATTTAAGACAAAATTGCAGAGTAGATAAAGTTTGACCATCCAAGGTTTCTCTTTCCAGAAACCTTACTCTTTCAGGCTACTTTGGACTTTCCTCTAGTTCCTCTGAAGACCTGCCCTTACCTCTTATGCAACTGCCATTGAGAATCCAATTGAATTTTTCAAGTAATATTTATTAATCAGCTACTAAGTGCCAGATGTTGTAAAAAGAAATAAAATCCCTTTTTCTCAAGATGCCCATAACTTAATGAGGGAGACAGGTCTCTATGAAATAAAGCATAAGACAATCTTAGAACTGTACTAGAGAAATTGTTTCCAGGCTACAGATAAAGGTGCTAGAAACCCAAAGAGGAGGGGCCTGGTTTCTGGAAAGAAAAGGAATCATGTTCCAACAAAAAGTTACAAAAGCTTTTGAGAGAATTTGTATCATTGGAATAAGCCTGCAGGCATAGATAGATACATACACATATTTACACATATACATCTCCAAAGTGACTATGTGACAGAGAATGATACCCAGGCTAAGTAAGAAAAATCTACTTGGACAAAGTTGGGTTGTTATTATTTCGCATGCACATAATTTAGAGTGTTTAGGGAACTGCTGATCTGCTGCTATTGGCTACAGTTGGCAAAGTGGGTAACAATCAAGTGATTGTAGATGTAGGGTAACCAGAAAAAGTCACCAACCCAGGTGTTAAAGAAAAAAACTAAACAAAACCAAAAATAAAAAAACACTGTATCAGAGGGGCTTCCATAGGATTTGGTCAAGTTTTAAGACAAACCTGTTAATTATCAATCAATAGTAAAACAACAACCAAAAAAGTAGCAGTCTAGTATGCTGCTAACTTCTTGGTGTAAATCAATGTCTGTACAGCTTTAAGAATATAAAGGCACTTTGCTGTCTATGTAGGTTCATTTGTTTCTGCTTCGTTTTTGGTCCCGGAAAATCTTGAAAGGCAATGCAGTACATAATCTCCAGCTTGTCTGTGTTGGGTCTAGTAAACCAATTCATCCTTTCAGTGCCCTTTTAATTGGGTCCATGAAGGTCAGTGTGTTTTGAGCCTATTAGCCTCAAGAAAATATTTCTATCTACAAACGGTCAATGAACTTATGAAAAAAAATGTTTAACTTCACCAGTTATCAAAGAATACAAATTTTAAAAAAGAACATAAAATGGTTTACCTATCAGATTGTAAAAGAAGAGTGAAAATGTTAGTGTCTGCTGTTTATGAAGGCGGGAGAAAGAATGTTCTCCTGTACAGCTGGTGAAATTGTGAATTGTCCCAACCAGAGGGCATTTGGTAATATGTAACAAAAGTCTAAAAAAATGCACAAGTTGACCTAGTGACTTGTTGGAATTTGTCCTAAGGAAATAAACAGACATCTGCTAAAATTATTCAATAATTATTTAAACATATAGCAGTAGGATATTGTATCCAAATATTATAGTTCATCCATAAAATAGACTGCAATGCAGTCTTTAAAAATATAGATGCTAGTCTATATTTGGTGACATGAAAAGATGCTCATGATAAATGTAGGTAAGAAAAATAGGCTACAGAACAAATATAACTGTGGTTCCATTTGAATAAAATACATATGTTATGTACCCAATAAAGATACACAAAGACACATTTTGAAGAGATATAAATCAAAATCTTAACCATAGTTATATTATTACAGGGGGGATTATTAGCGATTTGATTTTATAATTTAAATATTTTTATTTTATACACTTCTATGATAAGTGGTCATGATTCAGTTGGGCAGCCAGGGGTGGGGGGCACAGTGACTGAAGGCAGAAATCATACAATAAATCAGAAACAGGCAATTAGGGCTTGGGCCAACTCTGCCATTCCTTAATGAAACATAAAAACTCACTTTCTTTCTCAGGTCCTCAGTTGCCTCATATGAAGCATGAAAGGGATTAACTAGATATTCTCAAAGCCTATTCTAGTCCATTGCAGGCCCAGGACACTTAGAATGGTACCATGATATTTGAATACCAAGAGAGACTCAACCCTTGAATTGTAACCACCAGCAAAAACGTCTTAAGATTCATAACAGAGACATCATTAGAGTTTAGTTTCTCTGTCTCTCGATGGCCTGAAGAGGGGATTTGAGCGGGAGTGGGGAAGCAAAGGGACTATGGTGTGTTTTAAATGATCAATCTGCATGAGGACTAAATCACTAACATTCTCTTAAGCTTACCTCTCTCTGGGCTAGTCCACTGATCTGATGGTAGGCACACCGTGCTGAAGCGGCAAAGGCTCTAGGTAAAAATCCAGGTGAGACTATTCAAGCCCATGGCCAGCCACGTTTAAAATACATACAGTTGTTCAAAGGGAGAGAAAGTGGGCTGCTTCCATGCAAACCAGGACTATTATTGTAAAATTAAATTAACAGTCAGTGTCTTCATCACCCTACAAATTATCCCAAACCGTACCAAATAGCTATACGAGGTTTCATCAGTCGTCACCATTGCCATTACTGATTTGCAGTCACTGACCTATAACGAAAAAAGACTTCAGGAGGAATAAGGTCAAGCCGTGCAGAAGAGAACTACTTAACTTCGGAGTAGCGTCTGATAACATAATGACACCCAAGGGAAACTGGAGGCATTCAGCCTTACTCACTTTTGAACCCCTTTCAATGCAGCTTCCCATTTCCCCTGAGTGTCTTCTCCTTCAGAATTTGAATCCAGTCTATTCAATGTATAGAGGGCAAACAACATAACCTTCGGCTACGGATCTGTCCAGTTTCTTCATCGTCTTGTGAATTCAGCCTGTTCATTACTCATTGCTGCGTGAGGAATATACATCTCTCCTGTCCCTCTACCCCAGTCCTCCAAACCTTTTCCCTACGACTATTCAAGCCCATGGCCAGCCACGTTTAAAATACATACAGTTGTTCAAAGGGAGAGAAAGTGGGCTGCTTCCATGCAAACCAGGACTATTATTGTAAAATTAAATTAACAGTCAGTGTCTTCATCACCCTACAAATTATCCCAAACCGTACCAAATAGCTATACGAGGTTTCATCAGTCGTCACCATTGCCATTACTGATTTGCAGTCACTGACCTATAACGAAAAAAGACTTCAGGAGGAATAAGGTCAAGCCGTGCAGAAGAGAACTACTTAACTTCGGAGTAGCGTCTGATAACATAATGACACCCAAGGGAAACTGGAGGCATTCAGCCTTACTCACTTTTGAACCCCTTTCAATGCAGCTTCCCATTTCCCCTGAGTGTCTTCTCCTTCAGAATTTGAATCCAGTCTATTCAATGTATAGAGGGCAAACAACATAACCTTCGGCTACGGATCTGTCCAGTTTCTTCATCGTCTTGTGAATTCAGCCTGTTCATTACTCATTGCTGCGTGAGGAATATACATCTCTCCTGTCCCTCTACCCCAGTCCTGCAAACCCTTTCCCTACATTCATCATGGCTGAGATAGAGCCCCACTTCTGGGAGAAAGCCCTATATACCCCTTTGGTTTTCATCAGTTCTCCTCTGTTCTGGTCTGTTTTCATACATACGATGTAAACCTATCTCGAATCATATTCCGCCTCAGCAACTCTGAAATGTTTCATAGGTGTCAGTTTTGTGCCTCTAGAATAGAAGCTTCTTTAGGGTAAAGACCAGGTCCTATAGCTCTCTGTATCCCTCAAAGTATTTAATGGATGTTCTGTAACTCTCTTTAAATGGGTGATTAAATACATGATAAATAAACAAATATCCATGGGCTAGCGACTATATGTGGATAAGGCATCAAGCCTAAAAGAAGATCAATAACCTTCAGTCCTCCTAAGAAATGTCCATTGTTACTGGGGACACATTTTGACAGCATGGGAACCAAGAGAGGAATCTGGGAAGGCAGGAGCATCAGGTACCCTCAAGGTTGCCATATAGGGAGAAATTAGTGAGGACTGGCATTGAGATAGAGGTGGGATTCCACACTGGAGAATGTGGGCAGGCTGATACAGACTTGAGGGAAGGACCATTGGACTTTGTAACCCTAACAATTTCTCAAATTGAAGAGTCTCCTCTATCCCATATGGACAGGCAGAAACTGACCTAGTTGATCGCTGCCTTGACTCTTCCAGTGTGTTTATTCTAGTTCTGGCCAGCCTGGCTGATAATGTAGCTGCTGTGGTTGCTAAAAGCAGCTGCAAGGGCAGTTGACCTTCCTCCAACCAGTAGATGCAAATCCGCTAACGGATGGACATCGGTGGCTCTGACCACACATCCCAGCAGTCCTCTCCCCACTCCTGCTCTCTAACCCCTTTCACAGCTGGCTAGGACCAAGCAGGGCGAGCAGAGCTACTGGTAGATCTGCTTTCTAGCTAATATCATTTGGAGTGGAGATACTTTTAACCTTGTTTGGTTTTCCAAGATAAGAAGCAGTGGGTGATGCAAATACTGCAAGGTATATGCTATGTGATTATTGTGGATGCAAACTTGAAACCTGCCTGGCACAGAAGAGCTTTTAGATGAACTCTGGCTATCCCTGCCAGCCCAGGAAGTCTGTGACAACACGGAGAACAAAGGCCCATTTTCAAAATGGTTCTAATTAAAAATTAGCACATAGCACAGTGCCTAGCAAACTGTACATGTGTGTGTGCGTGCGCGTACAAAGAGAGAGAAAGAGGATGATATTAACATGTTTGGTCTTACATTATAAAGCTATTCATAAGATTTTATTATTTGAGAAAAAACACATGAAAATCATGTGATAGGCAGAAATTCTGTAAAAAAAAAATAAAATTCAAAGAATATTCTCCAAAATGTAAAATGATGATCTGTTAGGTATAATTATGGATACTTTAGATGTATTATCCTTTTCCGTGTTGATTTTTTTTTTTTACTTTAAGCATTCATTAATCAGAATTAATTAGAAAAAAGAAAAAACAATCTTGTCACTTGGCTCTTTCCTGCACAGTTCCTCTCAAATCTGTGACATCCACTTTCTGATGTCAGGACATCTGTGCTCCTACACACAACAGCTTGTTCTTGAATATCAGCTGTGGCATTCTTGGGCTTTTGAGTCAGGCCACTGTGTTTCTTCTACCCGCCTAAAGCTTTAGAACCTGAGAGAAGCAGCTTAGGGCCCAGTTTCTAGCCAGGCTGGTCTTGAAGTTAAATAATGAGCCTTCTCATCTGTTACTCTCAGGCATATAAGCATCTAGCCAGGATCTTGCATACTTCTGCAAACAAAGGAATTGGAACATTATTTTCACAATTTTCTACTTGTCTAATCATGGAAGCCAAAGTGCGTTTGCTTCTAAAATAAAGGGAAGAGAATCAAAGGTCATGGGGTGGTTGGATTTCCTGCCCCATGAAAAGAACAAGGTGACACTGGGTGACATGTAACAGCACAGCATTAGAAATGGTATAGGAGCATCCAATTGTAATTAACCTTTGGAGCTCTCTGCCCTGGAATGCTACCAAGGCCAGTATCTTAGCTGGCTTTCAAAAATAGTGTTGGAAGGTGATGTGCATTTAAACCAGATCCCACAATAATACCAGGTGTGCTTATAGTATTATTAAATATTAGCACTATCCATCTCCCCAGACATGGGCAGAGGATTTCTGGCTAGTGTTAAGAAAGCACTCAAAAAATAAATAAATAAAACAAAAAAAGAGAGAAAGCACTCTAACACTGATGTATGCAACTTGGCTATAAGATTATGTGTTGGACAAAGCAAGGATATTGTAGCAGCCAAAGTCACTTGCATTGTTTAGCATTTTGCCATTCAGAAATTGCTCTCCCTTATACTTTCATGTAATTTCCAGAGCATTCTGTGAGGAAGGTTATTAATCTTCCCATTGTACAGATATGGAAGTCAAGGCTCAGGGAGTTTAACTGACTTGCCCAATATTACATAGCTATTGAATGGTAGAGCTCCAACGAAGATGTAGGGACTGTTCATCTCTGGCCTCATCCTATATGTTGGATCAATGGCTGACTATTGGAATTACTCAGTGAGTTTTTTAAAAATAATGATGTCAGGGCACCCATCTCTCACCACCATCCCCCCAGTAGATTCTGGTTTAACTGGGGCCTGAGATTTAATATTTTTCCTAAGCGTTCCTCAGTAGACTCAAATATGCAGCCAAGACAGGGAATCAAACTGTTAGATGAAAATGATGACCCACTATGATGTGCAATGTGCAGAATAGGCTGTTCCATGACACTATGGACCCTTCCCATCAGAGAAGGATGCAGATCAATGGTTTCAGGCTGGTGCTATATGTTGGTTGCGTAAGTGATTGCCTACTTGGTATAATTTGACAACCAATGAAGGATACCGCCATCTAAAAGGGGCCCTCCTCTGTCCCTTCACTGTGCCTGAAACAGTAGGGACCTGCAGGGCTGGTGTAGGATCAGAGTCTGGGAGGCCCCTAATGGGCCAGGCAGTGATCCTTCAGTGGCTAGCTCATGGGCAGGTCCCAGATGTCCCACTGAAGAGACTGGATGGCCTAGGCAGCTGGGGGTCCTTGAGGATCTTGGAGCAGCAGGTTTTATTGCCAACCAGTACAGAGGTGTTCTTATAATTTATCAGTCATTATGGCCACATTTGTGTGCACTAGCAAAGGTGGTATTCCATCTTTGAATATGCTCTCATCTCAATGTTTAATAACCAGGGGAGAGGCAGGAGTAGAAACCCTGAGTTGTAGTGTTTGCCAATTCCTATGGTGTAAATATTCTCACTATGGACAATTTTAAGCTACCAATGTGAGGTCACTAAATATGGAGTTGGGAAGAGATGTACAGTAACACATGGTTTTATAGTATTTATATCATACAGATACACTAAGTATATAACCTCAAGAGTATGAATACTAGTAAAATGTAGTAAAATAATTAGGACATGAGTTTTTACCAACTTTCTAAAATACAATTTGTTTTATAAATCAGGAGTTTGGGATTAACATATACACACTACTATATATAAAATAGTTAATCAACAAGGACCTACTGTATAGCACAGGGAACTTGACTCAATACTCTGTAATAACCTATATGGGAAAAGAATCTGAAAAAGAATAGTTACATGTATATGTATAACTGATTCACTTTGCTATACACCTAAAACTAACACAACATTGTAAATCAACTATACTCCAATATAAAATAAAAATTAAAAAAATAAAATAAGATAAAATTAGTTTTATAAGTTTATATAATTTAATTTTTAATAAAGACTGAGTTTAACAGCCAGCTAATAAAAGTCATGAAAATCTAACAATTGACTCTCAGGAAGCAGTACAATCTGACTTCGGCATATACCACCGACCCACCCTAATCATTAGCGTCACTGTTTGAGGGAAAAGATTGGAAGGTCCCTAATGAAGAGAATATAGCATGCCTGAAAAAGTGCAACACAATCACCCAAAAGAATCCATAAATAATTTATGGCAGGTTAATTTGTTAGATTGACTGTTGAATTGTTTTGTAATATCGTGGAAGAAAAGGCAAATAGAGAAGAAGCTTCAGTATTCTCGTAAAGAATATGGAGGTAACAACACCAAAGCTCAATAAGGTACATAAAACACAGTGACTAAAACATAGTAATCCCTACGCAGATGACAGTCACTTTTACTTCTTTTGGAATAGACAAGAAAATTAATATTTAATGCACATTGTATATTTGTTAGATACTGTGCCAACAACTTCTGAAGGCTGATGTGATAGCAAGAAAAATGGCAAATGAAGTGTAAGAGTTACAAGATAAAGAATTAGTCCTCACCCCATCCATTGGCTGGGAGTTAGACAAACAGAACAGTAAGTATACCTAGCACCTGGTGATGAGAGAAAAAGGCATGGAATAGGCAAAGGACTGTTGAACACAGGGGTAAGCCACCAGTGTCTGGTAGAGGGAATAAGGACAGATACACAGAAGGGAAACAGTTTCATCTTGAAGACTTAAGAGGAGTCCCTTGGGCAAAAAGGTGGACCTTTTGGTTTATTTAAAAAAAAAAAATTGGGGCTTCCCTGGTGGCGCAGTGGTTGGGAGTCCGCCTGCCGATGCAGGGGACACGGGTTCGTGCCCCGGTCCGGGAGGATCCCACATGCCGCGGAGCGGCTGGGCCCGTGAGCCACAGCCGCTGAGCCTGCGCGTCTGGAGCCCGTCCTCCGCAACGGGGGAGGGGCCACAGCAGTGAGACGCCCGCGTACCGCTAAAAAAAAAAAAAAAAAAAGCTTACACAAAAGCTCAGGAAGGCCTGGAACGTCTCTAAAAAGATCCTTTGATGGAGTCTAGGCTGCGTGATAGAGAGGACTTGTAAAGAAGATCTGAGAGAAACTTGCCAAGGAGTTGAGACATTATCCTGTTGGCTATATTGGCATTATCAAGGGAAGGGAAATTTTGAAATAGATGTTTTAGAAGACAATCTTGGCTACTCTGAAAGCAGTGTAGCAAATGCAAGCAGAAAGAGAGACAAAGACGTAGAGAACAAATGTATGGATACCGAGGGGGAAGGAGGGGGGTAGCAGGAATTAGGAGATTGGGATTGACATATATACACTACTGATACTATGTATAAAATAGATAACTAATGAGAACCTACTGTATAGCACAGGGGACTCTACTCAATGCTCTAAATGAAAATGAAATCCAAAAAAGAGGGGATATATGTATACGTATAGCTGATTCATTTTGCTGTACAGTAGAAACTAACGCAACATTGTAAAGCAACTATACTCCAATATGAATTAATTTTTTAAAAATGCAAGTATTAAATTTGTTTGCTAAGGATGGTGGCGGAAGACCCAGTTCAAAGACAATTTGAATTGTCCGGGAAATATGCAGAAAAGACCAGAATTACCCACTTCAGAGAAGTAGAGTTAGAGAGGACTGGAAAAATATTTAGAGGCTAAAATCAATAAGACTCGGAGACTGATGGTGAGTGGGCAGAGAGAGGGAGGACGAGGAATCAGAGGTTTCTAAGTAGGGAAACGTGGTAGATTCTGATGACGTTACCTGAAACAAGGGAAGCAGCAGAAGTACGAGTTTTCAGAAATACAGCATAAAAAAGCCCAGTGTGAAACCGCTAAGCTCAGTGAGTGCAAACACCTGGATTGTTTCTGTTTGTCTCCTATCTTGCATTGTGATCTAGTGACTTCTTTGTTTCAGGTTGGGAGGGGCAAACAGAAGTGTGCATATGAAAGTGCTCGGGGGAAAAATGTATGGGAATGGATGCAAATAAGAATCCTCATCACCATTTACTCAAAAAAAGTGTATTATGTCATGATCCCAGGACCCTAGGAGCCTGTGCGGAAGTTCTACCACTGCCCCCCACCCTAAGTCTGGCCTCTCTTCCAGACCAGCAGTGGGACAGGGAAAACAGAGGGGCCGAATCACAGGGCAGTCATCTCTCCTCTTCAGCCAGAAAAGTATTAGAAAACTATTCATGGGGACTGGAATTGAGGACAGGCTAGCAGAATCTGCTTTCTGTGGCAGAGATAGAGTGACTAGGGTAGAGAGGCAGGCTGGAGGCCAGAGAAAGACCTGGAAACAAGGTGACCCTATATGGGGTCAGGATGTAAGATGGATTTGTCAGGAGCCCAGGGCTAGGCTGGGGCGTGAACCAAGAGACACGGCCAAGAACAAGGCAGGAAAGTTAAAGGAAATAGGAACTAAGGTGGAATAGATGTAGAGGATAAATCCACTAGCAGAAGTCAGGCTCAAGGTTGATCATAAACTCAAAGAAGCAGTGGGCAGAGTGCAGCTCTGCTGAGATCAGGGCAGTGTTCAGAAGGCTCATTCCCCCCAAAGTAGTTCTCCCTGCTCACACCTCTTTTTAGCAGAATGCTGTGCAATCCCCGAGAAGTCCCTCTCAGTCCTAACAAGCAACAGTCATCCGAGGGGGCCAATTTTCAGCCGGCCAGAGGCTCGCCCTCTGGTTCAGGAGTTTCACTGAGTGCAAAAGTCACCTTTGAAGTGCGTGCACCCTCTGGGTGACTGAAGTCACATTTACTGAATTTATTTCCTAACACTGGGCCCGGAGTCCTAGCTCAGGGGATTCTGACCAAGACTCTGATGCCAATTAGAGTAATGGCACAGGGCTTCCCTGGTGGCGCAGTGGTTAAGAATCCGCCTGCCGATGCAGGGGACACGGGTTCGAGCCCTGGTCCGGGAAGATCCCACATGCCGTGGAGCAACTAAGCCCGGGCACCACAACGACTGAGCCTGTGCTCTAGAGCCTGCGAGCCGCAACTACTGAAGCCTGTACACCTAGAGCCCGTGCTCCGCAACAAGAGAAGCCACTGCAATGGGAAGCCCACGCACTGCAACGAAGAGTAGCCCCCGCTCGCCGCAACTAGAGAAAGCCCACGTGCAGCAACGAAGACCCAACACAGCCAAAAATAAAAATAAAATAAAATAAATAAATTTAAAAAATAAAAGTAACGGCACAAAGTGGCGTTACAGCCCCAGCAAACTGTTCCTACTGCAGGGGCTCACTACAGGTGGCAACCTGAGAACGTTTTCCAATTTCTGGAGGAGGTTAGAATGGTTATTATTAATATTCTATCCCTCAGTCGAATAGATCACATTTTTAATGATTAAGCAAATATAATCAAATACAAATCCATCTCGAGAATTAATCAAGTCAGTCCAGGCTTTGCAGGGGCCAGCCATCCAACCCTGACCCTGAACAAGGCCCTCTTGCCCCCCGGGTCTCGGGCACAGTTATTTGGAAAATGAAGGCGTTGTGTTACAGCATCCTTGATTGTCCTTTGAGATGGTTTAAGGAATGTAAGTAAAAAGCCAGCAAGATTTGAAATGAAAGCAATTATATTTTGCTCCTGCATTTCACCTGTGTAGGCTGAACACACGGCCCTGATTTGATAGAGATGTTAACTCTCACAAACAAATTAGGAGAAAAGAGCCAGCATTTTTGTGGAGGGGTAAAGAATTGTATCAGAAAAGGTTAAGTCTTCCTCCAGCCTTGGCCCAGGTGCAGTTCCTTGAAAGGCAGCTCCCACAGCACATACGCTGGTTTCAACAATGAAAATTCTGTGCCAGACACCACAGGGAACAGTGTGATTTCTCCCTCACCCAGTGTCTTCCCAGAAAAGGGAGAGAGAACACAAGAGGCAGTGACCAGCACAAAGGAGACCTGTTGATTTCTTTGTCAGGTATGATGTGTCTGCTCTCACAGCTCTTGGTCAGGGTCGGGACCATCGAGTCCTGAAGTGGCACCACCTGGGACCACTGGGCAGTTGAGCTAAATACCCCCCTGGAGGATAAGACTTACTTTACAGCCTGTAATTAATGCTGCAAACACAGGGAACAAACAAAAAGAAAAGAAAAAGTTAAAACACTCATACTTTCTATGTTCTCAGTAAGAAATATGGCTGTGTGTTTCCTGTTGCTGGGAATGTAAACTGGTACAGCCACTATGGAAAACAGTATGGAGGTTCCTTGAAAAATTAAAAATAGAACTACCATACGATCCAGCAACTCCACTTCTGGGCGTTTTAATGAAGAAAAAACAGTCAAAAAGATATATGTACCCCTATGTTCACTGCAGCATTACTTACAGAAGCCAAGATACAGAAAGAAGCTAAATGTCCATCAATAGATGAATGTGTTACCGAGTCCAAGCTTGCTCTGCTCGCCACAAGACAGGCCAATAAATCTGAGACGAGGTGTTGAGGCAAGGAACATGACTTTATTCAGAAAGCTGGCAGACCGAGAAGATGGCAGACTACAGTCTCAAAGTAACCATCTCATCGGGCGGTTTGGATACCGGTTTCTTTTATAGCACAGAAGGGGAGATGAGGAAGTAAAGTAAAAAGGCCTTAAGTTTTGCAAATATCCCCTGAAATGACCGGCCTCAGGGAGGGGGTGTGTTAATTTCTTCTTTCTTGAAGCCATCCATAGGTGGACAGGGTCCGGATGTTTCCCTGAACAAAGGCACTTTGGTTTAACATTCAGGCAGAGGGGCAGGGTTCCCCGAGGCAGGCAGTTATGTATAGACAGTATCCTTTCAGTGAACCAAAGCAATGGGAAGCAAAGGTTAAAGTAAAAGAAACAGATCCAACATGTAGTCAGATTTGGCTCTTCCTTGTTACAAGTGGATAAAGAAGATGTGACATATATATATTATATATATGCATGTAATATATATAATATATACACACACACACATACACACAATGGAATATTACTCAGCCATAAAACAAATGAACACTTGCCATGTGCAACAACATGGATGGACCTAGAGGGTATTATCCTAAATGAAATTTCATACAGTGAAAGACAAATACCGTATGATTTCACTTATATGTGGAGTCTAAAAAACAAAACAAACAAAAACAGACTCATAGAAACAGGAGACAAACAAGGGGTTGCCCGAGGGGAGGGAAGAGGGAGGATAAACGAAGTAGGTGAGGGAGATTAAGAGGTACAAGCTTCCAGTTATAAAATAAGTCACGGGGATAAAATGTACAGCATGGGGCATATAGTCAATAATATTGTAATATTGGTGACAGATGGTAACTAGATTTATCATGGTGATCATTTTGTAATGTACAGAAATACTGAATCACTATGTTGTATACCTGGAACTAACACAGTGTTATATGTCAATTACACAACTTTGCTGTGTAAGAGAAGAAAACAAAGTAGCAAAGTTCACTTTTAAGAAAAAAAACATGTGCCCTTTCCAAGTGATACAGAAGTAATGAGTTCTTTACTGAAGTACTATTCAGTATGGTAGTCCCTGAGCCCGTGTGGCTGTTTAAATTAAAATTAATTAAAATTAAAACTTCAATTCCTTAGTCTCAGTAACACATTTTGGGAACTCAAGAACCACATGTGGCTAATGGTCACCATATTGGACAGCACAGATATAAAACATCTCCAGCTTTGCAGAAAATTCTACTGGATAGAGCTGGTCTAAAAAGCTGGATAGATTGAAGAACAATAATTCATGTAACAAGTCTGCCTCCTAAATCACTTTTTACTTAGGACCGAAATTTAGTCTTCACTATCCGTTGGCTAATTCTCTACCGCCTCTGTTTTCTTTGGCTTTGGTACTTTACCTTACAGCTTACATTCAGCTGTTCAGTAATCAAAGTCACAGCATTGCAAAATTGGAGGACCACTTCCTCAGTGTTGGAGATGTGTCCCCCTCCTCCCTGTCTCTAAGACAACCCAGATGGCACTCAGGCAGCTCTGCAGCTCAGGGCCTCCACGGCCCCTCCTCACTTGGTTCTCCTTTCTGTGAGCAAATCAAGTCATCTGCTCTCAGCGTCTCCAACCCCTACTTCTTAATTACCTCCTCCTTCAGGTTTTCACAGGATAAGTGACTCAGCAAAATGACTTTTTTTTTTTTTATTGATTGCTGGGAAGATGTTTTTATTTAGTTAGTTAGTTAGTTGTGCTGGGGCTTGTTTGCAGCAGGCAGGCGCCTTAGTTGAGGCTCGCTGGCTCCTTAGTTGTGGCAGGTGGGCTCCTTAGGTGTGGCATGCGAACTCTTAGTTGCAGCACGCGTGTGGGATCTAGTTCCCTGGCCAGGGATCGAACCCAGGCCCCCTGCATTGGGAGCATGGAGTCTTAACTGCCACGCCACCAGGGAAGTCCCAGCAAAATGACTTTTTAAATGAGCTTTCATAGTTGGCGATTCAACCCCCATGCAAACTGTGACTGGGACTGATTTTTTTTAAGTAAACATACCAATACTTTTTCATCAAATTAGTGTTTTTGAAAATAATCACCCTAGCAGTTAACATACTTCTCCCAATTTTCTAATCATTACTCAAATTACAGCTAGAACATTACTTAGGGGATTGGCTAGGGCAGGTGTGTGTGTACAGTGGAATTTTTTTTGAGGAGGCATGTGGCTATCTTCCTGCCCTCACCTCTTTAGGGTCTCTCCTTAAAACCTAAGAGGGCACAGAACTTTTGATTTTACAAAGCAAGGTTACAGGTCTTCTGACTCTCAAAACTGTAAGCACATACCTCCAGAATTAACAAGGTCTCTCATGAGGTGCATAGGAGATGATCACAAGGTGCATTTGTTTGCCTCTCATAGAGTTGAGATGTTTTAATTATTCTTTCTTCTAATTACCATATAAATGTGTGAGCATTTCTGCCCAGACTTCATAGTCACTTCTGTGCTGCCTTACATGCATGCACATCGGATAATGCTTCCTTGGGAAGTTTCTCTCTTACATTGTTACAGAGGGGTCTTCTGTTGGCAGGATTGTATTTGCTGAGGACTGAATGTTTATGTCCCCCCTCTAATGCCCAGTGTGATGGTATTAGGAGGTAAGGCCTTTGGGAGGTGATTAGGTCATGAGGGTAGGGTCCTTATGAATGGGCTTAGTGCTCTTACAAGAAAAGACATGAGAGAGATGCTCTTCCTCTTCACTACATGAGAATATGAGAAGACAGCCATGTGCAAACCAGGAAGAGTGCCCTCACCAGACGCCAGATTTGTAAGTGTCTTCGTCTTGAACTACTCAGCCTTCAGAACTGTCAGCAATAAACTTCTGTTGTGTAAGCCACCCTGTCTTTTTATGAAAGCCTGAGCTGACTGAGAGAATATTACATCCCCAATATATGTGACATATGTATTTTAGTGTTTTAAACCTGTATGTTCTGAGACAAATCTGACTCTTGGAACCCTTTCAAAAGTCACCTCGATTTTGAGTAGCAAATGGTCATGTAGGATTACAGAGTTTGGAATGAAAAATGAGGTAGGTTTTTTGTTGTTGTTGTTTTTTGTTTTTTTAAGTATGACCTACAAGTTACCTTCCAAGAATACATCTTTGAAGCGGATGGAAACTTAGGTTCATTTGTTAAAAATAAATGAATGAATAGCCTCATTACTTGATACTTATACCATGTGTGCAGTACATATGTGTATTCAAAAAACATAAATAGATTTTCCCACAAACAGTAAATTATCTCTTCCCTTATTTTTATACACACACTTAAGGTATATGAGGTACTTCATTAAAGATTGTACTGGTTAGGTGCAGAACGTTCCCAATCTGCCTGTTGGATATTACTGCCAAGGAAAGTTATCTCAGAGTAAAACATCACTGTTGGTCCTCCTCCAGTCTCCATGAAGGTACAGAGCATGTGGGCCTATCCAGGTGGTCTTCAGGTAGGAAAAGTGGTCAGGCAGAAACAATACCCAACACCTCACCAGGAGTCTGATAATCCAGATTCATCCAGCTGATAAGCAGGATGATCTGAGTTAGGCCCAGGTGTTCCCTGTATCCCAGCATCTGTGTCTGAAAAATGAAGGAAGTGATGACACCCATCATCCTTCCACCTTGACAAACCACGACTCTGGAAGATTCAGGCCTGATTCCTTTAGGACAGTGTTTCCCTAATTTGACAGACCCTAAGAATCATCTTGGGGTACTGGTTTAAAAGAAAACAACCAAACAAACAGATTTTTGATTTTCAGCCCCAAATCTTTAGAGGAGAAGCCAGAGAAATTGAATGTTTAACTAGAAACTCTGGTGACATTGATGTAGAACCATGATGAGTAACAAGCCACCCTAAGTCCCCACTGTCTTACCTGGCTTTCATCTAATTTCAGAATGAAAAGTAGAAAGACTCTGTCTGTCTTCCCATTTCACAAATATGCCAGATATTTTAGCACCTAAAGAGCAGAGCCATTTTGCTCATTGTTATTCTTCTATTGAATTAAGTAGTGAATCTCTAAATTTGTCCAGGGGCTTCAGTAAATCTACTTTCATTTTAAATGAGAAAAAAGAAAAATGTGCTTTGCAAGCATTTTCAGTTTTTTTGGCTCTAGTGCTACTTTGTCTATCTATCATCTATCTATCATCTATCTATCATCTATCTATCTATCAATCATCTATCTATCTATCATCTATCATCTATCTATCTATCATCTATCTATCTATCATCTATCTATCATCTATCTATCATTATCTATCTATCTATCTATCTATCTATCTATCTATCTATCTATCTATCTATCTATCTATGTATCTATCTCCAGAAGAAAGGGATAAGGAGGAAGGTATGAAGGAAAGGAAATGGAACTCAAAACAGGCTTCAAAATAACCTTTGTTACCCGTGATCTCAGGAATGTCATAATAGACAATCAAATGGATGACAGTTAAGTCGATTATAGGCGTGACGCCTTCATGATGCTAAACAATTATTTGATTGGTTCTATCTCCCGTTGTGAGGCCTGCCAGTACCTTTGCAACACAGGCTTATAGAGAAAGAAGAGAATGCAGGAAGAGCAGCACTGGGACCACCAGCCCAGCTCCAGCTTACTGTCATGGGCGTGGTCAGTGAGTGGTCCATATCAGGGTATGCACACCAGTCTGGCCATCTGGGCTCAAACCCAGCCAATAGCTGTATCCAATGAGGACCCGGAGGAAGACGGTAGGGTAACATGATTCCCTAGACAGTAACAAGACTATGCCTTAAGATCCTGTAACGGATTGCAAGGGTTCTTTCTCACATGTGACACACATATGCACATGCACATACATACATTCTTCCATTCTGCATACCTAACTGGATATATCCGCTATAAGCTTTAGGGTACTAAGTAGGACTCTGAAAACAGAAAAATGAATCTGGCTCTCAAAGAGGCAGATATTGTGGAAGAGTGTCAATAAAAGGTTTTTTAAAAAGGAATAAAATGCCCGGATCTTTGGATGACACCAATAATCATACTTGTTTTGGAACTCCATGCCTGCAATAATCCCAGATTTTACTTGGTGTCTGAAATACAACCAATATCTGACCTTATTACTCCCTCTTTGCTTTCTAATGATTTAAGCAATATGTGGGTCATATGCTAAGAATGACCAATAACTAAATGACCAAGAGTCAGTCTGAGTGGCAGCAGAAACCATAAAACTGGCCTGCATGAGGAAATTGTCTGGACTTCCAAGAGGTCAGCTCAGCAGAGGCATGTGGCGTCTGACTGCCCTTTCGTGGTCATGTTCTGGACCCCCCGTCACTGTAGAGCCGTGATAGAAGAAGGGACGGCCTGGGAGGTAATGATCACTGCTGACTCAGCCACAGTTGGGACAGCACTTTTGCTGATGCATAAAATATCCCTGTAGAAACATTTTATCCTTTGGTTAAATGTAATAAATATCCTCTTGTTTAAGTGGTAAGTGATTTGCTCTTGGCAATGCTTCAGAGAGGAAAACATCAACACCTTTGACCCATGGAGGCGGAAGACATTGGTCAAACACTAATGTATAGATACTAACTTCCAAGTGTGGCAGACCTTAGATGAAGGGAGGGCTCTACGCTCTGAATAAAGACCCTTCTGCGGCCCCCAGAGTGGAGATAGAATGGCAAAATCCAAGCCAGTAACAGAAGGCATGCGGTGCAAGAACTAGCCATGGGAGAGGGAG
The DNA here is from genome assembly GCF_000442215.2 of Lipotes vexillifer. Lineage (NCBI taxonomy): Eukaryota > Metazoa > Chordata > Mammalia > Artiodactyla > Lipotidae > Lipotes > Lipotes vexillifer. Next base: position 2,746,873 of record NW_006799532.1, read on the forward strand.
CTGATAAGAGCTACACAGCATGTTCAGTCTCCACCTACCTTCATTTGAGGGCAAGACGCTAGTCCAAGAAACACACACACCAAAAAGTCCAGTCATATAAACATGACAAAGATTGGGTTAAAGACTGAGTTGAAGGAACCTGAAGATGTCCAGGGAGCACACCCAGGCATAGGGCAGAAATGACCAGCAGGTGGCGCCATACCCATTGCTCTTTTAGTGCCAGCCTCAGTGAGAGTTGGCTATTGGACTGGGTTAAAAGCATCAGTACAACTGGGATTAGCTGGGGAAGAACCAATAAGACCTTTCGAGCATTGAGACTTGTTGTTTACTGCGGCTATTGATAGCAACACTTTGCAGCCTTACTCCAGTTATATCCAAGGCCAGATCTGATTGAACACTATTCAAGTAGAGGTATGGCCAAGGGAGGCAGTTATATAAATTGTCCTATAAAACAAATGAAGAGTTTACTGTTCACAAGGAAGCCACTGTTCATTGCTCAGTCTTATTCCACATCATCATCATCAGTATCTTTACATATGAATAAATATTGTGAGATTCAGGCCATAAGATTATTAAAATCTAACATTCTAAATTACAGTGATTGACGATAAGACAATAGACCAATACTGTCTATGCAATGACAGTTTGGGGAGGTTAATATAGTCACTGGTATATATACAAATATAATTATTGTTGTATCATTATATATAACCCCAAATGAGAAATTCTAGAAATTCTACCAATTGATAACATATAAGAAGTGGCCCACAAATGGATGATGTCAAACAACTTCTTAATATGCTCAGGAGTTTCCCCTTAGTTCCAGCCTTTCTTTTTCCCCAGTCTAACTGCAACCACTTTGCATAACACTTCTGGAAGCTTGTATTCCTGGCTTCAACCTGAATGCAAATTCCTCCCTACAGGATCACAGGGAGAGAATTGGCTTCTTGGAGATCATCTCATGATGCAGATACCAGGTGACACAACAGTACTGCAACTCAGAACTAGACAATGAGGTTTGTATCATATCACAGAGCAAAGAGAAAGTAAAGTATTAAGTCTTCAAATATCTGCCAAAATTATTTGCAAAACACATCTCTAAAAAGGGCATGCATGTGTCCAGAATATATAAAGACCTCTCAAAACTCAATAATACAAAAACAAAATTGGGCAAAGGATTTGAACAGTTAGATCACCAAAGAAGAAATACAAATGGCAGATAAGTACATAAAAAGATGCCCAACATCATTAGTAATTAGAGAAATGCAAATCAAAACCATAATGAACAAACTTAAAATGGTTTAAAGACCTAAATGTAAGACCAGAAAACATAAAACTCCTAGAAGAGAACTTAGGCAAAACACTCTTTGACATAAATTGTAGCAATATTTTCTTGGATCAGTCTCCCAAGGCAAAAGAAATAAAAGCAAAAATTTAAAAATGGGACCTAACTAGGGCTTCCCTCGTGGCACAATGGTTAAGAATCCACCTGCCAATGCAGGGGACACGGGTGTGAGCCCTGGTCCGGAAAGATCCCACATGCCGCAGGGCAACTAAGCCCGTGCACCACAACTACTGAGCCTGCGCTCTAGAGCCCATGAGCCACAGCTACTGAGCCCGTGTGCTACAACTACTGAAGCCCACACACCTAGAGCCTGTGCTCCTCAACAAGAGAAGCCACCGCAGTGAGAAGCCCACGCACCGCAACAAAGTGTAGCCCCCACTCGCCACAACTAGAGAAAGCCTACACGCAGCAACTGAAGACCCAATGCAGCCAAAAATAAATACATAAAATAAATAAATTTTTAAAAATGCGACCTAATTGAAGTTAAAAGCTTTTGCACAGCAAAGGAAACCATTAACAAAATGAAAAGACCACCTACAGAATGAGAGAAGATATTTGCAAATGGTGTGACCTACAAGGAGTTACTATCCAAAATATACAAGTTCATACAAGTCAATGTCAAAAAAAACAAACAATCCAATCAAAAGCTGGGCAGAAGACTTGAATAAACATTTTTCCAAAGAAGGCATACAGATGGCCAACAGGCACATGAAAAGATGCTCAACATCGCTAATTATTAGAGAAATGCAAGTTACATCACACCCGTCAGAATGGCTATATCATCAAAAAGTCTACAAATAACAAGTGTTGAGAGGATGTGGAGAAAAGGGCAACCTCGTACACTGTTAGTGGGAATGTACATTGCTGTGGCCACTATGAAAAACAGTATGGAGATTCCTTAAAAAACTAAAAATGGAACTGCTATATGACCCAGCAATTCCATTCCCGGGTATATATCCAAAATAAACAAAAACACCAATTTGAAAAGATACATGCACCCCAATGTTCATAGCAGCACTATTTACAAGAGCCAAAATATGGAAGGAACCCAAGTGCCCATCAACTGTCAATTGGATTAAGAAGATGTGCATATATATACATATATATATATGTATATGTGTGTGTGTGTGTGTGTGTGTGTGTGTGTGTGTGTGTGTGTAATGGAATATTGCTTGGCCATAAAAAAGAATGAAATACTGCCATTTACAGCAATGTATATGGACCTAGAGAATATTATGCTTAGTGATGTAAGTCAGAGAAAGACAAATACTATATGATGTCATTTATATGTGGAATTTATATACAAAAGAGAAACAGACTTACAGGTAAAGAAAACAAACTTGTAGTTACCAAAGGGGAGAGGGACAAATTAGGAGCATGGGAGTAACAGATATAAACTACTACATACAAAATAGGTAAACAACAAATAGTTACTGTATAGCACAGGGAATTATACCCATTATCTTGTGATAACCTATATTGAAGTATGATGTGCAAAAATATTGAATCACAACAATGTACACCTGAAACTAACACAATATTGTAAGTCAACTATACTCCAATTTTTAAAAAACACAATAAAATACCACCATGCCTTTTTTAGAATATCTATTTTTTTAACATTAATGACAACACCAAATGCTGACAAGGATGTAGGGCATTAGGAACTCTCATACATTGCTAGTGGGAATGCAAAATGGTACATCTCTTTGGAAGACTGGCAGTTTTTTACAGAGTTAAGTACACGCTTACCATATGACCCAGTAATCTCACTCTCAGGTACTTACCTCAGAATAACGAAAATTTATGTTCACATGAAAACTGTACACACAAAAGAAAAAAACTGTATGATTGTCAAAAACTGAAACGACCAAACATCCAAAAATTCATGAACAGCTAAACAAACTGTGCTACATCCATACAATGGACTATTACTTGGCAACAAAAAAGAAATAAGCTATTGATCATATAGCAACACAGATGAATTTCAAATGCATTATATTAGTGAAAGAAGCCAAAATCAAAAGGCTACATTCTACATGATTCCACTTATAAGACCATCTGGAATAGGAAAAATTATAGGAACAAAAAGTGTCCATCAACAGACAAATGGATAAAGAAGATGTGGTACATATACTGTAATAAACTATAATGGAACAGAATCAAAAAATGTAACCAAATCACTTTGCTGTATACCCGAAACTAACACAATATTGTAAATTAACTATACTTCAATTTTTAAAAAAAAACCACTTGGGCAGAAAAATAATAATAATACATAAATAATCTTATTTTTAAAAAAAGACATAAAAAGACCCCAAATCCTAAGGCATGTGGTACCTCTCCACTCAGTGTTTGCTCTATAAATGCCATTTCAGAAAGGGACGTGATGAATGAGTAGTTCCAGATCCATATGCAATGTTGAGTCAGAAACAGTTTATAAACAGCTGGAAGAGCTCTAGTGTGTGAGGGAGGAGTAGAAAGACTGTAGAGAAGTTTTTCTAGGATCTAGTCTCCTTTCAAGTGTTCAAGAGTTGCAAGTTAAGAATTTGGGTTATATTAAAAGCATTTTTGATTGTTGCTCTGTATTCTTTTTATTGCAACACTGAGTCAGGGCTACTACAGTGGCCAGAGCTTTGTAACATGACAATTACATGTGTTGAATTATACTTACACAAAGTAAAAGTACTATACAAAGGCAGTGTAGCATCCATTTATACAAAAAAAGAGAGTCCTCTGAGAAAAAAGAAAAAAATCCTGGTTCCCAGGGGTTGGGAATGGTGCAAGGGGTTGATTACAAAGGGACAGAGTGAGGGAACGTTTGAGGTGATGGAGCTGTTCTATATTATGATTGCGGAGGTGGTTACACAACTATACACATCTGTCAAAATTTGTATAACTGTATACCACAAGGAGTTAATTTTACTCTATGTTTAAAAAACACGAATAAAATAAAGCAAAATTAAAAATTTATTAAAATGATTGATAAAAGCCAAGATCAACGTGCAATTGTCAAGTTGAAAATTTAAATCAGGACACTTTTTATCCCATATTCATAGTGCTCCAGTAAAGTGACCAAAGGTTAATTTCCTTTTTTAAGTCTCTACCTTAAAGAATCTTTGTCTGAGTTATCAAAACCTCAAGTTGAGGAGATGGGTCAGTCCTCAGGACATCCCAGAAGAGCCTCAGTGTACGAGATGCAGTGAGGAACAGTGGAATATCTTCAGTGGGTATCAGTGATGCCTGCTGCCATCAGCTTATAATTGGCCCAGTCTAATTTCTACTAATTGAAGACCAAGGGCATAAAATCCTCGTGTGTGATGGAGCTTATCAAGAGCTTCTGATTCCTTATTATGAGTAATTTACAAATAAAAAAATGTGTCCTCCTTTGAAGTAAAGGAGGAAATAGGATTAGTCCCAGGTTCTTAAAGAAAAAGAAGAAGCATAAGGCCTGCAAACACTCAAACACATGTGGAGGAAATGAACTCCAACCCAAAAGAAATAGAAAGAATTAGGATATGATTTTTTAATCTCTGTATTTATATAAGAAATTCAGAACAAAATAAACATCCACAGACGTATTTCTTGGGGAAAGACAACCTAAAAGTCAAAGTTTCCTAAAATACGTCTTTCAAGATCTCAAAGGTAATTTTCCATCCAGTCAAAATAACCCCAGCTTCCTCCATACCCCTAATATTCAACCATATTCACCTGTGAAAATTCTACTCATTCTTCAGGATACAATTCAAAAGAAAGACAAACATTCAACCTGAAGTAACTTTGGAATTGCATTTCCTGGTATAGTTCTAGAAACTTGGCAAAATCCAACTTCGGTAATTTTTAATCCTATCACATGTGAAATCAAAAGGACCTAGTGAAGTTAAAAGAGCCCTACATCACTTGTTCTCAAACTTTAGCAGGCATTAGAATCAGGAGGAGGGCCTGTGAAAACACAGATTGCTGGGTGGGTCCCATCCCCAAAATTTCTGATTGAGTAGGTCTTAAGTGGGACCTGAGAATTTGCATTTCTAACAAGCTCCCAGGAGATATTCATGGTTTGTTAGGGGAACATACTTTGAGAATTACTGCCCTACATATTGCAAGAATCAAATAAGATAATTACGTGTAAAACTGTTTTATAAGGTATAAATTGCTATATTAGTAGAAGGGAGTCTTGTTTTTATTGTTACACTTACCCTGAGCCTTTAAGAAATGTTCTCTGTCTCCCCAGCTAGATTTTAGTAGTTATTCCTTTGAAAACTTTGCACTTCTTTTCTGATCTGCCAGTAGTCTGCCTAGGATTGAAGCCATTTTTATTCTGTTTTTATTACTCCAAATAGACTTCATTGAAATCACTGAGATCACTCAATCCCCTGCAGTGCACAGCAGAGTGTCTAATGCACAATAGGTATTCTGGGCAATAATTTGTTGAACTGAGTTGAATCCCTTCTTATAAGAATACTGCTTTGCTTTCTGGTGGTTAAAATAAAAGTATAGTAGGAACATATTCCAAAGCACAATTTAGTATTTTCCTGATGGAAAGATCACACTGAAACTGATACTCCATTGTCTCTTTGAACAAATTATTGACATTGAATAAACTATAGACTGTACCTACAAAAGTAATCATTGCTAAGAATAGTGTGTATGGACATACATCTTAAAAGTCAGATATAAGTTTCTTGAGCAATAACGTAAATCTTCCAAGTATGACCTTTATTCCATGAGTAAATCTGTTTTCAACTTCACTGCTTCTTATAAGAATGGAATCTGCTACAGGTATGAAAATGGTGACTTTGCTTCTATACTTAAAAAGGAAACTTACACAAATATGCACAACGCTCCTGACTGTGGTAATGGGGACCACGCCTGTTCACTGTGAAGAAACTGGACATGCCCACTGTTAGGCATGAGGAATAGATCACTGATTTTAAGCTGTAAATGGCCACTAAGCCCTACGGAGTTAAATCATCCATTGTTTCTTGCCTTTTAATAGTAAAGCCTCATTTGTTTAAGGCAAAGGAATTGAGTCATAATTATGGAAATACAGGCATCAATGACCCCCTGGGTCATATGCGAAGGGATGGAAGGACCTTCCCCACACCCTGAAATGATGTCCTCATTGACACTTACTTATTTTGCCCCCGCAGAAAGTCAAACTCTGTCTAAGAGGACTGGCAAAATGGAAAAGTAAAATTCTGAAATGGACATTTGCCCATTCACGATTCACTTGGTTGACATTGTTCTTCAGATGTTACGACACATACTCTGAAGGGGAAAGTCAAAATCGATGCCTAACTTATTTTGAAAGCCTGCTGGGCCCCTATCAACTTAGAGGCAGGTAGATTTTGGTTATCTACTGCTGTAAAATAAGCCATCACCGACAACAATTTATTTACTCTGGTTTTGCAATTTGCGCAGGGCTCAGAAGTGATGGCTTGCCTCTGCTCCATGATGTGTAAACTGAGGCAGCTCCACTTCCAGGATGGCTCCCTAATGTGGCTGGCAAGTTGGTTCTCATTGTAGCCTGGGAGCTCAGCCAAAGCTGTTGGCTAGTGGCGTTGACTCTTGCCCATGTGGAGGTCACTGCTTGGGCTAACTCGCAGATGATGTAGCAGGGTCCAAGAGGGAGGACATAGAAGTTGCCTGTCATGTTAAAGCATCACTTCCTCTGCATTCTGTTGATTAAGCAATCAAAGAACTAGTCCTGATTGAAGGGAAGCAGAAACAACCCACCTCTCAATGGGGACAGCAACAAAGAATGTGTGGCTATCTTTAAAATGTTACTGCAGATTTTGGCTAAGACCAGACATTAAATTAGGGCAGAGGAAACCAATGTCTTCCTTTAATCTTAAAACAAGACAAAGCTTGACATCAGTGCTTCTCAGTGTGTGGTCCCCAGACCAGTAGTATCACCCCAAAACTTGTTAGAAATGCAAATTCTCAGGTCCCACTTCAGACTTACTGAATGAAAAAGTCTGCTTTACATTAAGGTTGAGGATATTTTTTCCCTGACTCTGAATTTTGCTGAACCAATTGTTGAAGATGAAAATGAATTAAACTGTAGTAAACAGCTGTATTTACTTAAAGGAGAGAATGACAAACAAAGCTAAAGCTCTAGACTTACTCGAAGCAATACACAATGTGTACGTATGATTTAACATTCTAAAAATATTTATGGGGGCTTCTACATAATAGATTTGTATCTCCGTGGTGGTTAATCTTCAGTAAATATGTTCTTATCATCGTGTGATTTTTACTTACTTTGTGCTGTCTTATTAAATTCCAGTTAAATCCATATGTGAGAACATTAATTTAAAGTGCTACCAGAAGGACTGATTACAAAATCAATTACTGACATGAAGCCCTGGTATTATTCAAAGGAAACTGGCAGCCTCCACTTGTTGGTACCAAAAGAAAAGCAAGAAAAAAGTTGCACATTCACCAAGTAGTCTATAAACAATCTTTCAAATTTTTGTATCTATGACTGTATATGCTTAAAGAAAGGTGAGAAAAGGAGGCCATGAAGTGCATGTACAATTTTGAGAAAAACAATAATAATAATAATTTGCCATTAAAATTCATAGCAACATGCATTATATAGATTTCTCTATCTGTGCACACATATACACATATTTACACACAACACAGAGCATGACCATGGGGAGAAGATAGAAAAACTACAAAAAGCTGACACAGGGCCAAATACTACTGCATATCCCTGAGCCATTTAATGGAAGACCCAGCAGCCCTGAAAGATTAATTCCCCAGAGATCCTTCCAACCTCACAGCAAAGTGGGATTTTAATGGATATAAGGAAAATTGGGGCCTATAAATGGACAAGAAAAATGTTCATTTATGTTTACTGTGCTCCTTTCAAGAGAAAGTGAAGTGTTCAATGCAGCTTAGAAATATTTTTTCCATTGCATCACTAAGCCCTCATTTATTTACTCATTCTACTGATATACAGTTAGATTACCTTCACTTTTTTACCTTTATAGTTATTAAAAAACCAGACTGGCATCAAATTTTACATACAGATTTGTCTGCTTTTTCCACTTCACGTTACCGAGTATTCATATATATTCTTTCAGTATATTATTTTTATTGAAGTATAATTAAATATAGCATTATGTTAGTTTCAGGTATACAATGTAATGATTGGATATTTGTATATATTGTGAAGTAATCACCACAATAAGTCTAGTTAACATTCGTCACCATGTATAGTTACAAAAACTTCTTTTTGTGATGAGAACTTTTAAGGTCTACTCTCTTAGCAGCTTTCAAATACAAAATACAGTATTATTAGCTACAGTCACCATGCTGTACCTTACATTCCCATGATTTATGTATTTTATAACTGGAAATTTGTATCTTTTGACCCCCTTCACCCATTTTTCCCACTCTCCCACCTCTGGCAACCATCAATCTGTTATCTGTATCCATGAGTTCAAGGGGTTTTTTGTTTGTTTTTTTAGATTCCACATATAAATTATATCATACAATATTTCTCTTTGTCTGCCCTAGTTTAGAAATATTTCTAATATAGAAATATTTTATGCAAAATGGTTGATTTTTTTTTTAAGTTGGTTCTTAATAGACGATCATTAATTATCAGGACACACTGTCTCCCTTCCTGGTAGTGTGAGGTATACTTGTTGGAGTTTAGTGTGATCTTTTAAAACACAGCTTCTCTAAGTCTCTTTATAAGCTCCCTGAGGGAAGCGGACCGGCCTCCTCTCAGACAGCATGGTTTGAGAACTCAGAACTCGCAGCCAGGGTTCCATGAAGTGTGGCACCGAGTCCTCAAAAGCCTGTCTTGCTCAAAGCACTGGTCCAGACTAAAAGCACACACTCAAATGAAATGAGACCTAAAAAGAGATACCACACGAAATAGCGCCTCTAACTACCGGAAGAAAATAGAGGCCATGAGGTGCTGAACGCCCCCAACTTCTTTCCTCACCTTTCCCAGCAATGTTTCCTCCTTTTGTTCCAACTTTCCTCCTCCCTCCTCTCAGAGGACGACAAGATTCTTGGCCCAAGGGGATTCTAGGCTCTGCATTCCTTCCTGTCTTGACCCCGCTAAAACCTTATTCCACAGGTCATTCTTTATTCTACTACTGGTGCCCAGTACTGAAATCCCCCCATGGGGCAGGCACAAGAACCCCAAATTGCAATTCATAAGGAGAGCCCCAAGAGAGGAAGAAGAATAGGCAGTGGGCAGGAAAGCAGATCTGAGGAATTCTGGGAGCGGCCAGGACAGCTTAAGAAACAAGAAGGCAACTGGGAAGGTGAAAAGACATCACGGAACCAGGCAACAACCCAAGGCAGCTTAGCACAGGGGCAGCAGCAAATGGCCTGTGGTCTATAGGACCTCAAGTCCAGGTTCTGCAGCTCAGTAGCTGTGATCCTGAGTAAATTACTCAAGCTCTCTAAGCTTCTGCTTCTTCTGCTGGAAAATGGAGCTAATAAAACTTTCCTTGATGTTTCAAAGATTGAATAAGTTTTGTATGCACAGAGCCTCACAGAGTGCCTGTGGAATAGTTGGGCCCTTCGTATGTACTGATTCGTGTCCCTGTATGTACAGCGGACCAAGAATACTTATGGAAGCAGACACCTGCTCCTCTGTGTATAGTACTTGAATTGTAGTGATGGCTGCAGATATGTAAATCAGCCCAGCATCACTCAGCTCCTTACCTCTCTTTCATCTTGGAAGCTTATGGGACACTGGTCCAACTCTCCAATTCCACACGGGAAAGGCAAAGGATACGCCCTTCAGTCATTTATTTCATTTTAATTTCAGGTTGTCTGCTTTGAATCGCATCTGAAAGGCAGAGCATCCTGAGTGATAAACCACACATTAGGAATTCTATGATGAGTGAGGGTGCAGATTTTCCATTCCGCCTCTCCCATTTGAAGCTAGATGCTTCGGGCCTCCTGCCTGCTTTCAAAGTCCACTGACATATGTTTTTTTGTGTATAGTACAGTGTAGGGGACAAAAACAGC
>NW_006799532.1:2757317-2778816 GCF_000442215.2 Lipotes vexillifer
ACTAGCAGCTCCTGAGTGAGCATCATTATAGATACTTGGTGCTGAAAACCAAGCACGTGTCTTTTCCAGGCGGGGAGACTGAGGTAAGAAGGCAGGAGGAGAAAAGCAGCACAGAATAAATAAAGTTGCTTCTGACTTTATTTTCGTAAGCCGGGTCACTGTTTTGGTCTCATTTACATACTTGCCTGGGGGAACTCTGAGATGCTCAAGGCAGGCTGCGGGGCCTCATTTGCATAATCCCTCTGAACTTCAGGGGGCGGGACTGTGACTAAACCCCAGTCTCTACATTCAGGATAAAATTCCCCTAGGAAAGAGGTGCTGGTTCCTGGGCTGTGACTCTCTGAGCTGGTGATAGCCAGCAATCCAGTGGCTCTCAGGAGGGACGAGGAGCCTGTGATGCAGAGTCATCCTGTACGTTTTAGAGAATGGAAAGAGTTTCGGTAAAATAAAGCAGCATTTTTACTGGCAAGACTCCTAATGCACAGGGTGACTTGGAGACCTGTGAGTTTAGGGCTGGGGTAACAAAGCAGGGGGGCTGGCTGGTGACAGAGAGTAAGAGACAGACAACCCCCCGAGCAAAGTCAGAAGAGGAGTAGAAGCAGGATTGAACTAGAGAGGCTTTTTCCAAAGTTTATCTCATGGTAGACGGCTCATCTCCACCCCACCCCACAGGGACATCTCCAGCTTGATGATTCCCTTGCCAGTCTGGGCATCACCAGGGAGCTCATTGGAAATGCAAAATCTCTGGCTCTACCCAGACGGGTGGAATCAGAAACTCTGGGGGTGGGATGCTGTGATTTGCTGTGTAAGGAGCCTTCCAGGTGATTTTGATGCTCTTGTTAAACTCTAGGCAGAGGGGAGCTGGGGGGTCGACTTTACCATTTCTCTGATAGGTAGTTGTCGGCAGGGAACTCCACCTCACAGCCCAAGACTTGGTTCTTTTAAGTCATTAGACTGTGGAACCCACTGATGCCCTCACTGTTCTAGAAAATACTTCATCTGCCTCTCCCCCAGGGCAGAGTTGAACCCTTTACTGAAGAAAGGTTCAGTAACTGTGCCAAATTGTTCTGACACAGCCCCCTGTGTCGCTTGCGATTCTTCCCACTCCCTCTTCCTCCTGGAGTCCTCTCTCTGACCTTACAGGTTAAATATGCTGCACACTCCCTTCCCCGCTTCTCAAATTAATCAAGTCCTCCCACACCCCCTGATTCCAGGTATCTTACAGATAACTTCAGCCCCAGGCAGGTGCTAAATATCAGGGGCTTTGCTGTCCTGCCAGGGCTCTGTTGATCCCCCAAGACAAGAAGGCTGAGCTCCGGTCTCTGTGCTTGCTGGCTTCATGTGTGAGGACTGAGCCTGAGTTCTGCCCAGTGGACAGAGATGAAGACAAGCAGCTGGGTGGGGGGACGTAAGTTGGGGCTCCCCATCTGAGCTGCTACTGATGTTTTCCTAAAGTTTCTGTGACCAGTCTCATCTTGCTACCCAGAGGGTCACAGAGGAGAGCATAGCTTTAGTTAGGGATTTGAGAGCGATACCATCCCAATTCCAATCCCAGCTTTCCCACTTAATTGGTGGGTGGGTTCTTCATAAAATAGCTTAAACACCACCCCCATGCTTGAGTTTCCGCATCTAAAATGGTGATTAAAAATGTTTAACCATAAAGTTGTCTAGAGAATTAAATGTGATAAGTGTTTATAAGAATTAAAGGTTAAAGGTGTCTGGAATGTGCACGATGTGCCATAGAAGTTTTGCATCTAATAGTTTCCTTCTGTGGACATTTCCACTTAGTCAACATGAACATTTTACATTCTTTCTATTTCTTGTGAAATCATAAGCCTGGCCTTATTATGTAAAAGGCTAACTCATCTGACCTTGGCAGGCTGTGGCAATGAGTGTCATTGCCAAAGTGATTTCCTCTAACCCAGCGGGTCTCAGCCTTGGCCCTGCATTGGAGCCACTTGGGTGGGAAGCTTTACAAAGTACTGATGCCTCGTGCCCACTCCCAGAGACGTGGATTTAATTCGTTTGGGGGCAGCTTAGGTATCTGGAGTAAAAGCTTTCCATGCAGAGCCAAGATTGAGAAGACTCCTCAGACCTCCAGTATGGGGGTGAGGTTTGAAGGTGAGATTCATTCACCACAAGTAACCGGGACTGGTAGCTGTTCCTTGAAAAAAAAAAAAAAAAAAAAAAAAAAAAAATTTTTTCAATGCTAAATAGGTTTAACGGACATTGCACATCAGTGTTTTCCAAACTAATATAAGCACAGACACTTTTTGAATGTGGACTATCTTGAAAAACTGACAATATATAAAATACATAACTAATAAGGACCTACTGTATAGCACAGGGAACTCTACTCAATGGGAAAAGAATCTAAAACAGAGTGGCTATATGCATAACTGATTCACTTTGCTGTACAGCAGAAACTAACACAACATTGTAAATCAACTATACTCCAATTAAAATTTTGAAAAATAAAATAAAAACTGACAATCTGAGGGATGCCCTTTTAAAAACACGAAACTGATGGCAATTCCAGGAACAGTGTGGGGAGCTGGGTGAAGACAGAGCCGTGGAGGGCTTGATGCCTGTCCTGATGCTGACGTTTCCCTGGCAGAGACTCCAGCCAAAGTTACCCCCACTCACATCATTGAGAAAGCAGAGAGCACCCAAAAGGGACACTCATGTCCCTGTCCAAGGGAGAAAAGACTACACGGCTCAGTGGATGGTAGCAGACTCAGTCTCAGGCTGATCTAAACAAGGTACAATTTTTCTTGAAACTGGAGTTCTTGGTTTCCAGGAATGGTTATGACTTGGGAACCATTTACATGATGGTGAAGTAGACAGATCCCTGGATTGAGGGGTCCAGAAACCTGAGTGTGACATTCCGAAAACTGCCTTGACTCTCGGATTGAGTTTTCTTATTAGTAAAAATAAAACTGGGGCTAGATGTACTATACAATCCGTAATTTCCATGATTCAATAGTATATGCTTTCCACTTCAACCTTATCTTACTTTATAACAATAGTGCTTTATGATTTTCAAAACATTTTCACATACATTGTCTCATTGGATTCACAGAACAACCCTGTCTGGTGAGCTGTGCAGGTTTGGTCATGCACATTTTTCAAAGGGGGGAAACTGAGGCTGAGAGAGGTGAACAGATCTGCCTGGGATGACAGAAGGCAGTGATGGATCCAGGTTGAAAGCACATGTGTTCTCTCCACTGCTCTGTACCTGCTTTAGAATCACAGACTCACAGACTTCTCTTCCTCCCTCTCCCAGGGATGCATGTTGCCATGTGAAGAGATACCACCACCACAGTAGCACCCCTGCCTCTGTCATCAGTAGCTCGCTGTCCCCGACAGAAGGTGGGAAGGTGATTGAACTGATTGGGAAGTTTAGGAGCAGTGGATGACTGCCCTGGGCTTAGTCCCTTCCGTGCCCCTCGTGGTGGGCATCTGCTGAGTCTCCAGGGAGTCCATTATTCTCTCCTCTGGCCACGTGGCAAGAGGAGGTCCATAGTTTGGGGAGCGAGTAGGGAAATTGAATTCAGAGGAGGGTTAGCAGGTCTCTTAGCTGCACACTGAGTGGTGTCCTCCTGCAGAGTTTGATCACAATAAAACCTCCATCATCTAGAATTTCAGAGTGTTGCTCTGTTACAACAGGCATGGGTAGGGAAATGGGGCATTGTATATTGGTTCCCCCCAAACCTTATACATTTTATAGCTGAATCAAATCTTAAGTTACTTGGTATAAGCCACTTCTATTGAAGAGAAAGCATCTGAGTAACAGGTTTTAGTAGTTTCCCCAAATCACACAGAGCTGTTTAACACATAAGCTATGAGTAGCCTCACTTCCCAGGGAGGTGAAGGTGTCCACTAAAACATGATTTCTTCCAGATTTTTCACGATTACTTCAAGAGCTTATGCTTGCAGTATCCCACACAGAAGGACCATAACAAAATGAAGAAACAAATTTTGGAAATAAACTGATCTTAGATGATTCCCAATAAACCATCCAAGTAATCATCCTGGGGGAGGGAAATCACAATTTGTTGGCTCTCCCTAACCCTTTGTATAGTTCTTATTTCGAGTTACACATGGAAGTATCAATTCAGTTTTACTGCAGTAAGAACCATAAAATTCCACTGGGTTACAATAACAAGCATTTATTTTTTGCTCATACTAATTGTTGGCAGCTATAGGTCACTTGCTCTGGTTCTACCCAGCCCCGCTCCCCATGTCTTCTCTTTCTGGGACCCAGGCTGAAGTAGTAGTCCCTACTTGGGACATGCCATACTTATGGAAGAAGGAAAAGATCAAGAAAACTAGTAGAATCTATAATGCCTCTTACAGAACTTCTGTTCACCCCGGCATATGGCACCCTGCCCACATCCCATTGGCCAAAGCATGTCACATGACCAAGCAGGGGTGGGGAGTAAACTGCTCCCACAGGAAAACTACAAGTCATGTGGCCATTTTTTTATAGGGAAGGAGGGAGCAAATACTTGGGGACAATAATACAATCAACCATGGAGTATGTTTTAATGTCCATGGTCTATAAAAGTTTTACTCTGACTCTGTCCTTGAAGTGAGAGTATATCACCTTTGCCACACTCTGAAGAATCCTCCCCTGGAGTTGGAAGGGAGTTGAGAAGTGCACAGGGAGGAGAGAGTAGAGTCAGATGGAGGAGGGTGGCCCTATAAAATGTGCTTTGCATCAGGGTCCACTAAAGAGGACACCCCCGCACAGTGTTTTAGCTATCTTGCCGGTTATTCATGCAGAGGAGGGGACTGAGGTGTGCAGTACCGCAGATAATCCAAAACAGGATAATCCAAAATTCATTTCTATTCGGCTGCTTTATGCCTTTTATAAGTTTTGCAGCCAGCAAAGTTCCTTCCTGATTGCACTTCCCTGAGATCAGTATGAAGAATTGTTAGTGTTCCCTAGACACACAGCAGCTGATGGGAAGAAGGCAGTCAAAGGACCACTAGGTAGAAGCCAGCTAAATTAGTGAATCTGTGGACCCATAGACAATTGAGTAACTTCTTACTCCCAGCTGACTTCTAAGTCTTGCACAGGGACTAAGGGACAGCAAATCTCATGAGACCATCCACCTCCTGCTCCATATATGATTCTGTAGTAGCTTTATCTATGCCACCCAGGAGTCAAACTCAAGATTGACCAGGGGAGGACTCAGGCAAATTACAGCCCCACTTCATGAATTCAACTTGTTTTATTCACTCATGTATTAAGGAGTGATTGAGGACCTACTGGTTGCAAATGTGCAGATACTACCGGGGGGAGCTAAAAGTAATCAGGAGACACCACCTCTGCCCTTCACCCAAATTATTGCTAGTGATGACCATTTTACAATTTTCCAGCACTTTGAAAGTTTTAAAATGCTTCATAGAAGGTAGTCAGAACTGTAGAAATAGAAGTCACTGTGGCCAAAAAGGTGCCCCTCCATGATCTCTGTCTGTCCTCAGGGATCTTGGTCATTCTTTTGAGCTTAGAAGGTACAGCATCCAGGCCAGAGGCAGGGCTGAGTCTGGGAGCTGGTGCTGGCTTACAAGTTTGGGAGATAGGACTTAGCTGAAATAGCTAAGCTATTAGGAATAAATCTAACAGAAAAACAATGATTCTCCTCTCCAGACATTATTTTGCATTACCCACTACCTAGAAAACACAGGAGCGTAATAGTTTCAGAGAGGCAGGATTGCTGCTTAAATTCTTACAACAGACCATGTAGGTTTAAAACCTGGCTCCTCCACTTAGTAGCTGTGTGACACAAGTTATCTTACCTCCTTCTGTGACTCAGTTTCCTCATTTAGAACTAGCTCATCTAGAACCTCATCTAGAATTGTTTTTACTAGAATTAAAAACAGGTTTCTTTTTAAAAAAAAAAACACACACAGTACAATTTATATTAGCACACACCCAAAATGTAATATTTAGATATAAATTTTAAAAAAATATGTACAAGTTCAATATGATGAAAGCTACAGAAGTGATGAGTGAAATCAAAGAAGAACAAAATAAATGGAGAGATAGTCCATGTACATGGATAGGAAGACTAGATGTTGTCAAGGTGTCAGTTTTTCCCTACTTGATCTATAGATTCAATGCAATCCCAGTTAAAATCCCAACAAGTTGTTTTGTGAATATTGACAAACTGATTCTAAAGTTTATGTGGAAAAAAGGCAAAAGACCCAGAATGATGAACACAATATTGAAGAAGAACAAAGTTGGCAGGTTGGCACCTACCCGACTTCAAGACTTACTATAAAGCTACAGTTATCAAGATACAGTAGTATTGGTGAAAGAATGGACAGATAGATCAATGGAACGGAGTAGAGACCCCAGAAATAGACACACATAGAGTCAACTAATCTTTGGTAAAGAAGCAAAGGCAATACAGTGGAGCAAAGACAGTCTTTTGACAAGTGGTGCTTGAACAACTGGACATCCACCTGCCAAAAAATTAATCTAGACACCAACTTTATACCCTCCACAAAAATTAACTCAAAACACATCACAGATCTAAATGTAAAACGCAAAACCTTAAAACTCCTAGTCCAAAAGGGAGAGTATATATGCATACATATAGACGATCGACTTCGTTGTACAGTAGAAACTAGCACAACATTGTAAAGCAATTATACTCCAATAAAAAAAAAAAAAACTCCTAGAAGATAACATAAGAGAAAACCTAGATGGAAAAGCCTTATACAGTGAGGCCTTTTTAGATACACCAAAGGCACAATCAGTGAAAGAAATAATTGATAAGATGGACTTCATTAAAATTAAAAACTTCTGCAAAAGACATGTCAAGGGAATGAGAGGACAAGCACAGACTGGGAAAAAAATATTTGCAAAAGACACATATGATAAAGGACTGTTACTCAAAATGCTAAAAGAATTCTTAAAACTCGACAATATGAAAACAAAGAATCCAATTAAAAAATGGTCCTCACCAAAGAAGAAATACAGATGGCAAATAAACATATGAAAAGATGCTTCATATGATATGCCATCAAGGAAATTCAAATTAAAACAGCAATGAGATACTTCTATGCACCTTTTCAAAAGGCCAAAATCCAGAAAACTGACAACATCTAATCTGACAGAGATGTGGAACAATAGGAACTTTCTTAAATTGCTTGTAGTGATAAAAATTGGTACAGCCACTTTGGAAGACAATTTGGTGATTTCTTACAAAACTAAACATCTTCTCACCATACAATCCAGCAATTATGCTCCTTGGTATTTACCCAAAGGAGTTGAAAACTTAGGTTCACAAAAAATTGCACAGATATTTATAGCAGTTTTATTCATAACTGCCAAAACTTGGAAGCAACGGAGATGTCTTTCAGTAGGTGAATGGATGAAAAACTGTGGTACATCTAGAAAGTGGAATATTATTCAGAACTAAAAAGAAATGAGCTATCAAACCACGAAAAGACATGGAGGAACTCTAAATGCATATTATTAAGTGAATGAAGCCAATCTGAACAGGCTACATACTGTATGATTCCATCTATATGACATTCTAGAAAAGGCAAAACTATGGAGATAGTAAAAGATCAGTGGTTGCTAGGGGTTTGGGTGGGAGAGGGTAAATAGAACACAGAACATTTTTAGGGCAGTTAAAATGCTCTGTATGACGCCATAATGATAGAAACATGTCATTAAATATTTATGCAAACTCATAAAATACACAAGAGTTAACTACAATGTAAACTATAGACTTTGGGTGATTATGATGTGTCAAGGTAGGTTCATCACCTGTAACAAATGTACCACTCTGGTGGGGATGTTAATAATGGGGGAGGCTACACATGTGTGAGGCCTGGGAGTATAAGGGAAATCTCTGTACCTTCCCCTCAATTTCGCTGTGAACATTAAATCATTCTAAAGAAAAAAAGTCTTAATTTTTAAAACCACATTATGTTTTATATTCTTGTTGCTTGGTTGATTGCAAAGATAATTACCCCCTTTGAACGGCACTAACAATAAGATGGCCCTAACACAATAAATACAAATCTCATATACTTGCTGGTATACTAAAGTTCAGAAAGGTGATGTAAGTTCCTCCAACCAGACCTGCCTGCAGAGCCTTTGATTTGGAAGCAAGGAAACAGGCAGGAATGGAACTTCCATCTTGCAGCCTGGAGTGGTGGCAGAAGCCACATGTTTCTGCAATTGAAAGAGGCCACTTTCTCATCGTGGTGGGGCAGTGTGGTCCTGGGATCAGCGGCAGCAGCAGCTCACTTACCAGGCCACTTCTGCAGGCTGTTTCCAAGAATTACTCTGGGAATCAGCCTAGAGTTGTCCCTCTAGCCCTTGCAATGACTAGGAGTTAGAGAAAGCAGCCTGGGCTCCAATCCCAGCTCTACCACTTACTGTGTGACTTCAAGCAAGTTGTCTAACTGCTTTATGCATCAGTTTCCTTATCTGAAAGATGAAGCAAACAGATCGTGAGGTATAAAGGAATTAAGCTTAGGGACTTCCTTCCAAAGAGTACTGTATGGAATGAAGAGAAGAGAGAGAATAACTTCATAGTAGAAAAACCTGACAAATACTATCTCAGCCACATGATCCAGGTCAACAAACAATAATAAGTCAAATTGATAGTATGAGCCTGATACGATGTGATGAGAATGTCTGTTACCTCTGTGGTCTTCCTCTGGAAAACCCATAACCCCTTTCTAATCATGAGAGAAACGTCACGGACAAATCCAAATTCAGGGATGTTATACAAAATATCTAACCAGTACTTCTCAAAACCGTCAAGGTCATCAAAACCAAGGAAAGCCTGAGAAGCTGTCATAGTCTATAGGCACCTAAGGAGACATGACACTTAAATGTAACATGGTATCCTGAACAAGATCCTGGATCAGGAAAACAACATGGGTAAAAAGCTAGGCAAATCTTAACAAAGTACAGACTTTAGTTAATTTTTTAAAAAGTGGATGAAGAAATTTTGGAAGAGGAGACAGACAGTGACAAAAGCCTTATTGATATGAGCATTTTAAAGACACACACCCAGCAATCGGAGGGGACAATCCTGCCAGGCAAGAATCTTGGCGGATTCTACAACAGATGCACAGAATTCTATCTGGTGGTGGACCGTGTTCTACCTCAGCTGAAAGATATGATTTGGACTGGCAGTAAGACCTGAAAAATCCATGTTGAGCAAATTCTCCAGCCAGAAAGTGGAGCTAAATCTGCTGTAAAGAAGACTCAGGAATTCGGGGGGATAAATTTCACAATAAAATTAGTAGGACCCTGAGAAAGATTAGCAGCTAAAAAATGCATCAGAAACCAACTTGAACACCTGGTTTAAGACTATTGCACAGCCCAACCCCAGCTGAGTAAGGCAAGAGATGATGCCAAGCTGAGAAATGGAGGAGCAACTGAAAGGACCAGAATTCTTTCTAAAATCTCACAAGGGTAAATTAGAAATGGAATAAATACCAGCATTTCGAAAGGTCCCATTTTGGTAAATACTAAACAGAGCTCAACTGAAAGAACAATTTAGAAGGACATTAGAATTCATGAGGTGACTCCAGTCAAAATTTAAGGCAAAGTATAATTTCACTATGGGCATACATATAACAATTATTCCAGAATATGCAAAAGATGCTTCTTAAAATGTATTATTACCCTTGCTTCTAAACAGTTGCTTTCTCATGTCAAATTATGTTTCATTTTCTTAATCTTCAAAAGCAGTTATACCTCGTAGAACCTGCTCAGAGGGTTTAGAAATACGTATTTATACAACTATACATATACTCGTATCTAAATGTATATACACAGATATATGCATATCATGACTACCATGATTTAAACATTTTGGTGATTAATATAATGTTTAATCAGGTAATTTTAAGTGATCTTTAAAAAACATAATAATCACTATGTCATTTGATCTCTTAAGGAAATTTTGTGATAATTATCTTACAGAAGAGGAAATAGGCCCAGAGAGCTTAAGAAACTTACTCAAGGTCATGGAGTCATTTAGAAGAGCTTGCAACATAGTTAGGCTAATAAAACACATCCACGCACATAAAACATCCTAAGAATAATTAGAAGCTTGTGATTTTCTGAATCAAATTCCCAAGCTCAAAAGATGTCCTCCCAACTAAAAGGAGGTCCACGCAAGCAAATCATCCTGGTCTGCCTAAGAAATACAACTGGTTCTTTCTGAGGGTGAAAAACAAACTTACCTTCTTCAAGCTGGCAGATGAAGTAGAAATCTTGGTGCAAGACTTTTACAGTTCATTAACTATCATCCAGAGCAAGGAAGATTTGTGGCTTGCTGAAGGAACTGTTAGGCAGGACTAAAACATGCCAGTAGGTGTAACCCTTTAGCAGCAGAGGCCATGTCAACAGACCAGGAGGCCACCAGCACCCAAACAAAGGCATTGAGGAGGTCAGCCACCCTCAGTGTAGATTTCTTTGAGTCCTCAAATTTACAAAATTCTTCTATGTCTTTAGAAGATTTTTATATGCTTTCTGATGGTTTCCATTTTAAAATCAATATTTCTAAGCCACTTCTGGAACACTTATACTACAGAATACCACTTCTTGGTATTCTGCCCATAACAAGTTGCTTACTCCGAAATAAATTTCAAAAGAATTGTCGGATTAGGACCAAATTTGTAACCCTGAAGGGCATAAAAAACAAAACTCTGCAATTTGATTTGGGGGTCAATCAGTCATCTTGAAAAGAAACGGTGACAGGGACTTTCCGAATGGGCTAATCTTTTCTAATTGTGCCAGATAACGTTCCCAGTGACAGAACCAGTGGTTTGGGCCACTGTGTTTGCTGTTTATTTGGGCGAAATAAAGTCTTCTCTGTCCATTTAAATAATTAGTACCTGATATTAATTAATACTGTGTTAGATTTACTCAAAATTAAATCAGGAGAGCTTGCTTTTCACAGAAGGGGTAGAAACAACAGTTAATATTTGTCCACACTGAAAACTGCAACCAAGGCATACACTGTTATTTATGGTAACAAACAATTATCCTTCACAATACAACTAAAACCAGAAATTGGATTCATGAATATGCTCTTATTATTCTTCCTTGCTGTGGACACTACAGTCGTTTTCAGCCTGAAACAGATTGAGAACGCGTGTTGAGTACCTGCACATGAGTGGGTGTGTGGGTGTGTATGTGTGTAAGTGTAAATAGTCAATAAAATGTAACTCCAGTCATTCTTTTTTACTAAACACCAAATAATAGCATGTAGTGTCTGGCAAATGAGTAGGACAAATGTTCTGAAAATTTTAATCTAGAGCTAAGCTTATTACTGATATAATCTTTTTAGATAACTAATATAATTAATCTTGCAATGAGTGATACACAAATCATTATGGCAATCTTTTGAGACCATTAAGTATGTTGTCAATGATCAACTATTAGACAGCTATGCATCTTGTATTTGAACTAGTATATAGGATGCTTGTGTTACTTTCAATAATGTAAGTATTTATATTATACCATATGTCACAGATATTGACACCTGTATTCAAAAAGGATTTACATCTCTGATCTTACAATTAATGGTAGAACTGTCAAGCAGGTAGAAGTGGTAATGCAGGTGCCATCGCCCAGTCATTCCTGAACTTGGTCATTGATGTTCTACTATTATTACCTCAATTAAATGAAATAATTGGTTTAGGCCTGAAACAAAGGGCATTGTAGCAGGAGACCCAAAATGCCATGCAGGACTTTTTCCTTTAATTTTTAAAAAAATTTATTTAATTTAATTAATTTATTTATTTTTGGCTGCGTTGGGTCTTCATTGCTGCTCGCAGGCTTTCTCTAGTTGCAGTGAGCGGGGGGCTACTCTTGGTTTTGGTGCACAGGCTTCTCATTACAGTGGCTTCTCTTGCTGCGGAGCACTGGCTCTAGGCGTGCGGGCTCTAGTAGTTGTGGCACATGGGCTTTTTTGCTCCGTGGCATGTGGAAACTTCCCAGACCAGGGCTCAAACCCATGTCCCCTGCATTGGCAGGTGGATTCTTAACCACTGCACCATGAGGGAAGCCCCCTTTAATTTTTATGTGGTCCAATTAACCAAACATTTTTAGGACTTCATGAATATTGGATTACGATTAGAAAGATCTTCCCCAAGTTAAGATTTTAAACGTTCCAACATTTTATTTTTTATTTTTATGATTTTACCTCATATCCTTAAATTTTTGATCCTGTTGGAGTTTACCTTAGTATTCTGTCATTTCCCTGACATGTTGTATACTCTGTTTCCTCCTATTCATTTTAAGCTTTTTCTAGGTTTTCAATTATTTTCCTCTGGCCCATTCAACAATTCATGCACTGATAACCTATTTTTTTTTTTAATAAATTTTTTTAAAATTTATTTTTGGCTCTGTTGGGTCTTTGTTTCTGTGTGAGGGCTTTCTCTAGTTGTGGCGAGCAGGGGCCGCTCTTCATCGCGGTGCGCGGGCCTCTCACTGTCGCGGCCTTCTCTTGTTGCGGAGCACAGGCTCCAGACGCGCAGGCTAAGTAGCTGTGGCGCACGGGCTTAGTTGCTCCGCAGCATGTGGGATCTTCCCAGACCAGGGCTTGAACCCGTGTTCCCTGCATTGGCAGGCAGATTCTCAACCACTGCGCCACCAGGGAAGCCCGATAACCTATTATTTTAATCATTGGGACTCTAAAATGTTTTAATACATGGCAAAACTATTTACACTTCATTTATCTTCTTTCTTCAGAGTTTTTCTGGCTATACTTGGTCTTCATTTTCCCATATGAGATTTAACACACCTTGTTTCAAAAACCATTTGGAATGTGGATTATGTTAACTTTAAAAATGAACACGGGAGAATTGATGTTTTTATAATGTATAGCCCGCCTATTCAAGGATATGAGTGTGTCAAAGATGGCTAGCTCTTCACCAAAATAGTTCAAGGGTTGCTCCTGAAAAGTGGTTGCCTAGTTAAGGACTCCAGTTTCCAGCCACCATTTTATCTAGGTGTGGTAATGTGAAGGTGAACCAATTTGTTGGGTCACTTCCAGGCCAGGGCATTTAGGAAAGGTGTGTCTTTGCCGTGCTCTTCCCTTTCTGCAAGTTGGGGGGCAGATGACCAGGTGGTTCTAGCAGATAAGAAATCAATAAGATGGAAGGAATGTGTCTGTATTACTTCCTTGAAAGTATAGAGATTTTTCTCTAAGACTTAGTTTAGGGCCAATTTTTGTGACTATTTTCTAGGAATATGAAAAAAACGTGTAGTCTTTATTTTCAGGGTATAGAGTATGAACTATATCGATCTCATCAACCTGTGAATCATATCATTTTGTTTTTCTCAATGTTTTTGTTCACTTGCTCTATCAAAGAGGGAAAGAGGTGAGCAAAAGTCCCTTACTATTCATGTTTCTCCTTTTCTTGTTAACTCTTGTCATTTCTGCTTTATAAATTTGGATGCCATGATATTTGATGTGTAGATAAGCATAATTGTTAAAAACTCATGAGTTGGGGGTAAAATCTTTAAAGACAAGCAAAAGCTAAGAGAATTCAGCACCGCCAAACCAGCTTTACAAAAAATGCTAAAGGAACTTCTCTAGGCAGGAAACACAAGAGAAGGAAAAGACCTACAATAACAAACCTCAAACAACTGAGAAAATGGTAATAGGAACATACATATTGATAACTACCTTAAATGTAAATGGATTAAATGCTCCAACCAAAATACAGAGACTGGCTGAATGGATAAAAAACAAGACCTGTATGTATGCTGTGTAGAAGAGACCCACTTCAGACCTAGGGACACATACAGACTGAAAGGGAGGGGATGGAAAAAGATATTCCATGAAAATGGAAATCAAAAGAAAGCTGGAGTAGCAATTCTCATATCAGACAAAAAAGACTTTAAAATAAAGACTATTACAAGAGACAAAGAAAGACACAGCATAATGATCAAGGGATCAATCCAAGAAGAAGATATAACAATTGTAAATATTTATGCACCCAACATAGGAGCACCTCAATACATAAGGCAAATGTTAACAGCCATAAAAGGGGAAACCAACAGTAACACAATCATAGTAGGGAACTTTAAAACCCCATTTTCACCAATGGACAGATTATCCAAAATGATAATAAATAAGGAAACACAAGCTCTAAGTGATACATTAAACAAAATGGACTTAATTGATAGTTAAAGGACATTCCATTCAAAACCAACAAAATACACTTTCTTCTCAAGTGCTCATTGAACATTCTCCAGGATAGATCATATCTTGGGTCACAAATCAAGCCTCAGTAAATTCAAGAAAATTGAAATTGTATCAAGTATCTTTTCTGACCACAACGCTATGAGACTAGATATGAATTACAGGAAAAAAATACAAACACATGGAGGCTATACAATACGCTACTAAATAACCAAGAGATCACTGAAGACATCAAAGAGGAAATCAAAAATTACCTAGAAACGAATGACAAGGAAAACATGAGGACCCAAAACCTATGGTATGCAGCAAGAGCAGTTCTAACAGAGAAGTATACAGGAATATAATCCTACCTCAAGAAACAACAAACATCTCAAACAAACAACCTAACCTTACACCTAAAGCAATTACAGAAAGAAAAACCAAAAAAACCTCAAAGTTAGCAGAAGGAAAGAAATCATAAAGATCAGATCAGAAATAAATGAAAAAGAAATGAAGGAAATGATAGCAAAGATCAATAAAACTAAAAGCTGGTTCTTTGAGAAGATAAACAAAATTGATAAACCATCAGCCAGACTCATCAAGAAAAAAAGGGAGAAGACTCAGATCACCAGAATTAGAAATAAAAAAGGAGAAGTAACAACTGGCACTGCAGAAACACAAAGGATCGTGAGAGACTGCTACAAGCAACTATAGGCCAATAAAATGGACAACCTGGAAGAAATGGACACATTCTTAGAAATGCACAACCTTCCAAGACTGAAGCAGGAAAAAATAGAAAATGTGAACAGACCAATCACAAGCACTGAAATTGAAGCTGTGATTAAAAATCTTCCAATAAACGAAAGCCCAGGACCAGACGGCTTCACAGGTGAATTCTATCAAACATTTAGAGAAGAATTAATACCTATCCTTCTCAAACTCTTCCAAAATATAGCAGACGGAGGAAAACACCAAAACACATTCTACGAGGCCACCATCACCCTGATACCAAAACCAGACGAATAATGTCACAAAGAAAGAAAACTACAGGCGAATATCCCTGATGAACACAGATGCAAAATCCTCAACAAAATACTAGCAAACAGAATCCAACAGCACATTAAAAGGATCATATACCATGATCAAGTGGAGATTATCCCAGGGATGCAAGGATTCTTGAAGATACGCAAATCAATCAATGTAATACACCATATAAACAAATTGAAGGAGAAAAACCATATGATCATCTCAATAGATGCAGAGAAAGCTTTCAACAAAATTCAACACCTATTTATGATAAAAGCCCTCTAGAAAGTAGGCATAGAGTGAACTTACCTCAACATAATAAAGGCCATATATGACAAAACCACAGCCAATGGGTGCTCTCAATGGTGAAAAACTGAAACCATTTCTTCTAAGATCAGGAACAAGATAAGGTTGTCCACTCTCACCACTATTATTCAACATAGTTTTGGAAGTTTTAGCCACAGCAATCAGAGAAGGTAAAGAAATAAAAAGAATACAAATCGTAAAAGAAGAAGTAAAGCTGTCACTGTTTGCAGATGACATAACACTACACATAGAGAATCCTAAAGATGCTATTAGAAGACTACTAGAGCTAATCAATGAATTTGGTAAGGTAGCAGGATACAAAATTAATGCATAGAAATCTCTTGCATTCCTATACACTAATGATGAAAAATCTGAAAGTGAAATTAATAAAACACGCCCATTTACCATTGCAACAAAAAGAATAAAATATCGAGGAATAAACTTACCTATGGAGACAAAAGTTCTGTATGCAGAAAACTATAAGACATGATGAAAGAAATTAAAGATGATACAAACAGACGGAGAAATATACCATGTTCTTGGATTGGAAGAATTAACATTGTGCAAATGACTAAACTACCCAAAGCAATGTACAGATTCCATGCAATCCCTATCAAACTACCACTGGCATTTTTCACAGAACTAGAACAAAAAATTTCACAATTTGTATGGAAACACAAAAGACCCCAAATAGCCAAAGCAATCTTGAGAAAGAAAAACGGAGCTGGGGTAATCAGACTCCCTGACTTCAGACTATACTACAAAGCTACAGTAATCAAGGCAGTACAGTACTGGCACAAAAATAGAAATGTAGATCAATGGAACAGGATAGAAAGCCCAGAGATAAACCCACGCACATACAGTCACCTTATTTTTAATAAAGGAGGCAAGAATATACAGTGGAGAAAAGACAGCCTCTTCAGTAAGTGTTGCTGGGAAAACTGGACAGCTACATGTAAAAGAATGAAATTAGAACACTCCCTAACACCATACACAAAAATAAACTCAAAATGGATTAAAGACCTAAATGTAAGGCCAGACACTATCAAACTCTTAGAGGAAAACATAGGCAGAACACTCTATGACATCAATCACAGCAAGATCCTTTCTGACCCACTTCCTAGAGAAATGGAAATAAAAACAAAAATAAACAAATGGGACCTAATGAAATACAAAAGCTTTTGCACAGCAAAGGAAACCATAAACAAGACCAAAAGACAACCCTCAGAATGGGAGAAAATATTTGCAAATGAATCAACTGACAAAGGATTAATCTCTAAAATCTACAGGCAGCTCATGCAGCTCAATAACAAAAAAATAAACAACCCAATCCAAAAATGGGCAGAAGACCTAAATAGACATTTCTCCAAAGAAGATATACAGATTGCCAACAAACACATGAAAGAATGCTCAACATCATTAATCGTTAGAGAAATGCAAATCAAAACTATAGTGAGGTATCACCTCACATCAGTCAGAATGGCCATCATCAAAAAATCTACAAACAATAAATGCTGGGGAGGGTTGGAGAAAAGGGAACCCTTTTGCACTGTTGCTGGGAATGTAAATGGATACAGCCACTATGAAGAACAGTATGGAGGTTCCTTAAAAAACTAAAAGTAGTAATACCATAGGACCCAGCAATCTCATTACTGGGCATATACCCTGAGAAAACCATAATTCAAAAAGAGTCATGCACCAAAATGTTCATTGCAGCTCTATTTACAATAGCCAGGACATGGAAGCAACCTAAGTGTCCATCGACAGATGAATGGATAAAGAAGATGTGGCACATATATACAATGGAATATTACTCAGCCATAAAAAGAAACTAAATTGAGTTACTTGTAGTAAGGTGGATGGACCTAGAGTCTGTCATACAGAGTGAAGTAAGTCAGAAAGAGAAAAATAAATACTGTATGCTAACACATATATATGTAATCTAAGGGAAAAAATTGGTTCTGAAGAACCTAGGGGCAGAATAGGAATAAGATGCAGACGTAGAGAAAGGACTTGAGGACACAGGGAGGGGGAACGGTAAGTTGGGATGAAGTGAGATAGTGGCATGGACATATATACACTACCAAATGTAAAATAGATAGCTAGTGGGAAGCAGCCACATAGAACAGGGAGATCAACTCTGTGCTTTGTGACCACATAGAGAGGTGGGAAAGGTAGGATGGGAGCGAGACACAAGAGGGAGGACACATGGGGATATATGTATATGTATAGCTGATTGACTTTGTTATAAAGCAGAAACTAACACACGATTGTAAAACAATTTTACTCCAATAAAGATGTTAAAAGAAAAAAAAACCTGGCTGTATCTTATTTAATTCTTTGTTTTTGCCTGAATTGTAGTTTCTAATATTAAGATCATGACTCTTGCTTCTTTTTTAAAAAAATAAATTTATTTATTATTTGTTTTTATTTTTGGCTGTGTTGGGTCTACGTTGCTGCGTGCGGGCTTTTCTCTAGTTGCAGCGAGTGGGGGCTACTCTTCGCTGCAGTGCACAGGCTTCTCATTGTCGTGGCTTCTCTTGTTGCAGAGCACCAGCTCCAGGTGCGCGGGCTTCTGTAGTTGTGGCTCACAGGCTCTAGAGCGCAAGCTCAGTAGTTGTGTTGCACGGGCTTAGTTGCTCCGCAGCATGTGGTATCTTCCTGGGCCAGGGATCAAACCCATGTCCCCTGCATTGGCAGGCAGATTCTTAACCACTGTCATACAGAGTGGAGTAAGTCAGAAAGAGAAAAACAAATAACGTATGCTAACACATATATATGGAATCTAAGAAAAAAAAAAAATGGTTCTGAAGAACCTAGGGGCAGGACAGGAATAGAGACTGACACCAGGGAATCCCTACTTCCTTTTTTTTGGTTTTGGATGGTTTGGTTTTTGTTATGGGGTGGGAGTGTTGCTTTTTGGGTTTTTTTGCATTTCTTTACTATACCTCTTCTCACCTCTTATTTTAAACTTTACTGAATTACTTTGTTTTTGTATGTTTCCTATACACCATACAGTTTGTTTTTTTCTGATCCAGTCTAAAATTCTTTTGGTAAGTGATTTAAGCTCACTTACATTAATATGAGAACTATGTTTTACCTTAGATCTGCCATTTTATTTTGTGCTCTCTCTCTCTCTCTCTCTCTCTCTCTCTCTCTCTCTCTGTCTCTCTCTGAACTATGTGATATATTTTCTTTGCTTGGATTTTTGGTCTTATTTATTCTGATATATAAAAATTTTATTTATAATTGTATATAATCCCCATAGTCCTTTATTTCTTTACAGTACATGTTCATTCCTTATTCTGAGAAATGATAAAATTAGCACATTTCCTCTTCCCTGACCATGTAATTTTAGTTAATAATGTTATCTTTCTTACCTTTGTTTACCTTTGTACACTTAATTATGCCAGTTTTCTAATAGGCAGCTTTAATAATAATTGTTGACTATTATTTAGTAAGACAATCAGCAAAACTATTCCACTGCCCACCTTCTTTCAAACTTCCTCTAAATATTTGTTAGTTGTAACACTTCTGTGTTGCCAGAACACGAGACTCACGTTATGATTCATTGTGCTTAGTCTCCAAATGTGTACTAGTGTTAATTCTACCGTGAAATATATTCAGTGTGTCCTGCCTTTTGCTGTAATTTTCCTAGTTATCTCTTAACTAAGGTAAGTTTATCTTATAGAAGTTTCTTCAAAAAGGGCTCATAATTATTATGCTCCCTTAGTTTTTGCATATTTATAATTTTGTACACAACCTTTATACTTCAATGACAGTTTGTCTGCATAGAAAATTCTTGACTTATACTTTCTTCCTTTGAGGTTTTTTTAAGTGTTGCATCATTATACTTTGACATGGCATTTTGCTATAGTCGAATTTGAGTCCTGCCTAAATTTTATTCCCTTTTATTGCTTTGATCTTTTTGCCTGGATGCTCAGAGAATGTTTTGAAATCTTTACATCTAACAAATGTACTTGACCCTGTCTCAATATTGACCACTCTAGGCCAATGTTTCTTATTGCATGCTGTAAACTTTTGACTTAGGTGTTTGTCTTTTATTATTTAAATAAAATTTTATTAAATTACGTGCTTTAAATAATTTTTCCATTTTTTACTTTCATCTCAGAGACTCCAATTATGCAAATGTTGACCCCCTTTTGCCATTCCTCTCTACTTATAATGCTGTGCCTAAACCAGCATCTATTTTTTCAAGTTGCATTCATTTTTGTGATTTTTCTCCTTTCTTCCTCTGTGTCCATTATCACGTTCTCCATGGGGCATGTTCTTCATCATGCTTCTTACAATGTTGTCTTCATTTCTGTGATGGCTGTTTGTCTGTTTCCTACTTCTCTCCTGGGATCTGACCCCTCATGTTTTGTCTTCTCTTACTATCTGGTCATCTCTCTCCCAAGTTCTCACACTTCTGTTGAATTTTTGTTTGTAGAGGTGATTGCTTTGCGTGGCTTCTTTTTCATTTTTTCAGTTGTAGTAAAATATTTGGTCACAATTTTCTTCTACTTTGTGGAAACATTTTTCTGGTAAATGTTTGTCATTTGTTAGTAAGCTTTGATGCTCTTTTTTTTTTTTTTTTTTATCCTTACAGTACCTTTGTATTGATCTAGTACATGCTCATCTTTTCCTTAGTCATCACTGAATCCCTGGGCCAGCTATTTGTAGGAAGTGCCTTTATCGGAGGGGGGAATGCCCTTTATGGTAATGGGGAGGGCTAGTGGGTATTCACAATGCAATCTATGACACCACAGAGAAGACACATCCTGCAAATATGACTGTTGGTTCAGTCCTTTTTGTTTTTGTTTTTTTATGGCTGTGCCACGTGGCATGTGGGATCCCAGTTCCCCTGCAGTGGAAGCACAGAGTCCTAAGCACTGGACTGCCAGGGAATTCCCGGTTCAGTTCTTTATGAAGCTCCCATCCTCTGATTCTCTCTACCAAATCCTTTTTGTGAGAGCCTCTGCTCACATCTCTGATTTACCCAGTTCCCACAGCCACAGTAGTAAACAAAGGATATAATTTCTGTGCTCAGGATGTATCCGTCCCCCTGAAGCGTTGGCGCTTTCTGACATAGCTGTCATCTCACCCTTCCCCATGCCTTGTCTCTTCATTTCATGCATCATTTCTCTTTGTTCTCAGCTACTTTGGTGACCCTTAACACATATTTTGGGATCTGTAAATTATACATGTCTCCAAATTTCTGATAATTTCCAGAACGATAAGAGTAAATGCCAACTTATGAAGTCATACTCCTTCCATAGCTGAGAAGCCCTTCATTTCTCTCCTCTCCCCTGGCTAGTTCATCTTATATGTTGGTGTCAGGTGCTAATCTTTTGAAACACAGGCCTTTTTAAAGATCAATTTATCCATCTGCTCAAAAGTATACAGTAACTCCCTGTTGAGTTCATATTCTTTAACCTGCCATGTAAGGCTGGCTGGTGCAGGGCCCTATCCTCTATGTGTGTCTCCATTTAGTTCTTTCTTTCCAACCTCTTTATTTTGTGCATGTCATTTCCTTCATGAAAATGACCCTTCCCCTTCTCTCATCTTTACATGACCTTCTCTGACCACTGAACCCACAGCTGAAAATCATTTTTGATTTTATTCTTAACTCCTACAACATTTTTCTATACTTACCTTTGAGACTTTGTCTTTCTGACATTATAGTTATTACATACACATTTCTTGTCTTACCTCCTAGCAGGAAGGCTCCAGAGAAAACAATCCTGCCTGTTATATCTTGGTTTCCCACAAAACATCCCGCACAATAAAAATACACCACAAATATGTGTTGAATGAATGAGATCACCCTCAATACTTAATAAGAATAAGAATAAATGCTGCTTTAAAGACGAATAATTTTGCTAGTTTGGGGACGCCATCATTCCATGTGGTAAGGAATTGGGAATTTACTGTGTTTTGGTCTTTTCATAAAACAGAATTTTTTTTTTTTTTTTTTT
>NW_006799533.1:0-30184 GCF_000442215.2 Lipotes vexillifer
TGGGCCCGTGAGCCATGGCCGCTGAGCCTGCACGTCCGGACCCTGTGCTCCGCAACGGGAGAGACCACGGCCGTGAGAGGCCCGCGTACCGAAAAAACAAACAAACAAACAAAAATGTCCTAAATTCCCTGGCGGTCTAATGGTCAGGACTCCATGCTTTCACTGCCGAGGGCATGCGTTCGATCCCTGGTCAGGGAACTAAGATCCTGCAAGCCCCGTGGTGCAGCCAAAATAAAAAATTCCTGTCTCTTTCTTGAAAAATCATGTTTGTAGAAACTCAAGGACTAGATCCTCCGAGTCTCACATCAGCCCAGTTACCTTTCCTATTTTAGTCAATAACGACTGAATCTGGGATTAACCTCCAGAGAGAAAGCATAGTCTCAGCACAAAGATGAGGCTATTAATTTAGTGCCACAACTCATTAAAACACACATTTCAACCCACAAAACAGTTTGCTAACCCTCAAAATTCCCACCTGCTCATCATAACTTTATTAAATTGATGTCCAGCCTCAGTGACCCAAATGTTACTGTCCTAACACTTCTTTCCTGTGTTTATTTAATTTATATTATTTCATCAACCAGATATTCTTCAAGGTAAATGTAATTTCCATAGAATTTTGACCTTTAAGCCTAATTTTTAAAGCTATATGATTTAACGAACAGACCAATGTTTACAGTATCTGTGCTTACATTTACTCGATTTCTTTTATTATGTGTTTCACTATTAGCATGAGATCAAATTGGGGAGACTTTTTTTTCCCTTAAGTACAGGTATTTTTATATTTTATAATTTTTACTACTTGATGGTATTTACAGTGCCTTGGGTTTTCTTTTTTAAGTCATATTTAAAATTCAAGAAGTAGGGGCAGAAAATCTTTTTCAAATATATTTTTGTAAGTCTTGATCACATAAGAAGTGAGTCTTTAGTTTTTATGGAGCATCATATTAAACTCTTTTGAGTAAGAGGAACAGAGATTCACTCAAATCACTTCAAGTGATCAAAGCCCCTTTTAAGAAGACACACGTAAATGTAGGCTTGGAAACTGCAATGTATCGTTGGATATTGGAAGATGATTCGGGAGCAAAAGGCGAATGTGTCAGTGGGGTTTCCTTGTCATTCTACCCCGAGTAGATGTTCACAGGTTCCTCTTCTGTCTGTGACTCAGCTTCTCCCTCTGCCTGTGCTTCTGTCCTCTGCTCCTCTGAAGCTTCACTTTTCACCTGACTTCCACTTCAGCAGGGTCCATGCTGTCACATGACCTCTAGGATCTGCCTTCTCCCTGGTCTCTTTCAGCTTTCCTCCCACTATTAACTAATTGACTTTTTCATGGATCTTCCACTTTACCGCCCCGAGACAGACTTAACTACTATTATCACAATTTGGAGAAAAAAATTCAACCCAAATACTTTGGGGGCCACTGGCCAACCCAGGACTTAGGTACCCTCCCCTGCACCA
This sequence comes from Lipotes vexillifer, assembly GCF_000442215.2. Taxonomy (NCBI): domain Eukaryota; kingdom Metazoa; phylum Chordata; class Mammalia; order Artiodactyla; family Lipotidae; genus Lipotes; species Lipotes vexillifer. Next base: position 1,459 of record NW_006799533.1, read on the forward strand.
TAAGATATGGCCCAGGTGCCAGGGTCATGAGGAACAAAGCCTGACATAGAGCCTGTCACACTGCAGGGGCTCTGGGTGTGACAATTTTTACTATAATGAAGCCATGGACTTGCCAAGCATTGTGAGTATTGTTCTGCACAATAGAAGCACCAGGAGTCTAATATTTCAGTAATCATGGAGAATTATCTTTTCTTTCTAGGCCACCAAAGCCATTGTGTACATAGAAGAATTGAACAGCATGGCAGATGTCACTTTTCCTTCTGTCCCTCAAATTGTGTCCTTACTGATGTATGATGACACTTACAGAGCCAGAGAGAGTGCTGGACCTGTGTCTGGTTATCCTGTTGTCTGTATCACGGTGAGTAGGAAGTTGAGGAAAATTGTAAAATACTTAAAATAATCATGAACATTAACCAATATAGCATGGGCTTTGTCATGATGAAATAAAAGTGGGGGGAAACTGCAGGATTTAATCTATGAACTATGAACTTTGGAAAGGAAACTGTTGATGAAGTAAAGGTCCTATTTTTCTTCCTTCATCCAACAAAGGTTTACTAACTGAGGTACACATAGTGTGTTATCTCATATTATCTCAGGGTTTGCCACTGAGAGAAAAATAAATAAGATATGAACTCTACACTCGAGGAATTTAAACATAAGGGAGAGAAAAATATATAAGAATCAGTCACTCTACTATAAGAAATGATGTGATCATTATACAAACTAGGAGATAGAACAGCAGCTCCACCTGTGAGGGAAGGTTTGGTATCGTCCGAAGAAAATGTCAATAGTTTAAGAGTCACATAAGGGGGAATCCCCAAGGTTAACAGCTGATCTTTCAGCAGAAACTCTGCAAGCCAGAAAGGACTGGCAGGACATATTTAAAGTGATGAAAGAGAAGAAGCTACAGCCAAGATTACTCTACCCAGCAAGGATCTCGTTCAGATTTGATGGAGAAATTAAAACCTATACAAACAAGCAAAAGCTGAGAGAGTTCAGCACCACCAAACCAGCTTTACAACAAATGCTAAAGGAACTTCTCTAGGCAAGAAACACAAGAGAAAGAAAAGACCTACAATAACAAGCCCAAAACAATTAAGAAAATGGGAATAGGAACATACATACTGATAATTACTTTAAATGTAAATGGATTAAATGCTCCCACCAAAAGACACAGACTGGCTGAATGGATACAAAAACAAGACCCATATATATGCTGTCTACAAGAGACCCACTTCAGACCTAGGGACACATACAGACTGAAAGTGGGGGGATGGAAAAAGATATTCCATGCAAATGGAAATCAAAAGAAAGCTGGAGTAGCTTTCTTTTGTATCTTTTGTATCAGACAAAATAGACTTTAAAATAAAGACTATTACAAGAGTCAAAGAAGGACACTAAGTAATGATCAAGGGATCAATCCAAGAAGAAGATATAACAATTGTAAATATTTATGCACACAACATAGGAGCACCTCAATACATAAGGCAGATACTAACAGCCATAGAAGGGGAAATCGACAGTAACACAATCATAGTAGGGGACTTTAACACCCCCACTTTCACCAATGGACAGATCATCCAAAATGAAAATAAATAAGGAAACACAAGCTTTAAATGATACATTAAACAAGATGGACTTAATTGATGTTTATAAGACATTCCATCCAAAAACAACAGAATACACATTTTTCTCAAGTGCTCATGGAACATTCTCCAGGATAGATCATATCTTGGGTCACAAATCAAGCCTTGGTAAATTTAAGAAAATTGAAATCGTATCAAGTATCTTTTCCGACCACAATGCTATGAGACTAGATATCAATTACAGGAAAAGATCTGTAAAAAATACAAACACATGGAGGCTAAAGAATACACTACTTAATAACGAAGTGATCACTGAAGAAATCAAAGAGGAAATAAAAAAATACCTAGAAACAAATGACAATGGAGACACGACGACCCAAAACCTATGGGATGCAGCAAAAGCAGTTCTAAGAGTGAAGTTTATAGCAAAACAATCCTACCTTAAGAAACAGGAAACATCTCAAATAAACAACCTAACCTTGCACCTAAAGCAATTAGAGAAAGAAGAACAAAAAACCCCAAAGTTAGCAGAAGGAAAGAAATCATAAATATCAGATCCAAAATAAATGAAAAAGAAATGACGGAAACGATAGCAAAGATCAATAAAACTAAAAGCTGGTTCTTTGAGAAGATAAACAAAGTTGATAACCCATTAGCCAGACTCATGAAGAAAAAAAGGGAGAGGACTCAAATCAATAGAATTAGAAATGAAAAAGGAGAAGTAACAACTGACACTGCAGAAATACAAAGGATCAGGAGAGATTACTACAAGCAACTCTATGCCAATAAAATGGGCAACCTGGAAGAAACGGACAAATTCTTAGAAATGCACGACCTGCCGAGACTGAACCAGGAAGAAATAGAAAATATGAACAGACCAATCACAAGCACTGAAATTGAAACTGTGATTAAAAATCGTGCAACAAACAAAAGCCCAGGACTGGATGGCTTCACAGGCAAATTCTATCAAACATTTAGAGAAGAGCTAACACCTATCCTTCTCAAACTCTTCCAAAATATAGCAGAGGGAGGAACACTCCCAAACTCATTCTACGAGGCCACCATCACCTTGATACCAAAACCAGACAAGGATGTCACAAAGAAAGAAAACTACAGGCCAATATCACTGATGAACATAGATGCAAAAATCCTCAACAAAATACTAGCAAACAGAATCCAACAGCACATTAAAAGGATCATACACCATGATCAAGTGGGGTTTATTCCAGGAATGCAAGGATTCTTCAATATACGCAAATCTATCAATGTGATTAACCATATTAACAAATTTACAGAAATCTCTCATTCCTATACACTAATGATGAAAAATCTGAAAGTGATATTAAGAAAACACTCCCATTTACCACTGCAACAAAAAGGATAAAATATCTAGGAATAAACCTACCTAAGGGGAAAAAAGACCTGTATGCAGAAAATTATAAGACACTGATGAAAGAAATTAAAGATGATACAAACAGATGGAGAGATATACCATGTTCTTGGATTGGAAGAATCAACATTGTGAAAATGACTCTACTACCCAAAGCAATCTACAGATTCAGTGCAATCCCTATCAAACTACCACGGGCATTTTTCACAGAATTAGAACAAAAAATTTCACAATTTGTATGGAAACACAAAAGACCCCCGAATAGCCAAAGCAATCTTGAGAACGTAAAATGGAGCTGGAGGAATCAGGCTCCCGGACTTCAGACTATACTACAAAGCTACAGTAATCAAGTCAGTATGGTACTGGCACAAAAACAGAAATATAGATCAATGGAATAGGATAGAAAGCCCAGAGATAAACCCACACACATATAGTCACCTTATCTTTGATAAAGGTGGCAGGAATATACAGTGGAGAAAGGACAGCCTCTTCAATAAGTGGTGCTGGGAAAACTGGACAGGTACATGTAAAAGTATGAAATTGGAACACTCCCTAACACCATACACAAAAATAAACTCAAAATGGATTAAAGTCCTAAATGTAAGGCCAGACATTATCAAACTCTTTGAGGAAAACATAGGCAGAACACTCTATGACATAAATCCCAGCAAGATCTTTTTTGACCCACCTCCTAGAGAAATGGAAATAAAAACAAAAATAAACAAATGGGACCTAATGAAACTTCAAAGCTTTTGCACAGCAAAGGAAACCATAAACAAGACCAAAAGACAACCCTCAGAATGGGAGAAAATATTTGCAAATGAAGCAACTGAGTAATCTCCAAAATTTACAAGCATCTCATGCAGCTCAATAACAAAAAAACAAACAACCCAATCCAAAAATGGGCAGAAGACCTAAATAGACATTTCTCCAATATACAGACTGGCAACAAACACATGAAAGAATGCTCAACATCATTAATCATTAGAGAAATGCAAACTACAATGAGATATCATCTCACACCGGTCAGAATGGCCATCATCAAAAAATCTACAAACAATAAATGCTGGAGAGAGTGTGGAGAAAAGGGGACACTCTTGCACTGTTGGTGGGAATGTAAACTGATGCAACCACTATGGAGAACAGTATGGAGGTTCCTCAAAAACCTACAGATAGAACTACTGTACGACCCAACAGTCCCACTACTGGGCATATACCCTGAGAAAACCATAATTCAAAAAGAGTCATGTACGTACATGTTCATTGCAGCTCTATTTACAATAGCCAGGACATGGAAGCAACCTAAGTGTCCATCAACAGATAAATAGATAAAGAAGATGTGGCACATATATACAATGGAATATTACTCAGCCATGAAAAGAAACAAAATTGAGTTATTTGTAGTGAGGTGGATGGACCTAGAGTCTGTCATACAGAGTGAAGTAAGTCAGAAGGAGAAAAACAAATACCGTATGCTAACACATATATATGGAATCTAAGAAAGAAAAAAAAGGTCATGAAGAACCTAGGGGTAAGATGGGAATAAAGACACAGACCTACTAGAGAATGGATTTGAGGACATGGAGAGGGGGAAGGGTAAGCTGTGACGAAAAGTGAGAGAGTGGCATGGTCATATATACACTACCAAACATAAAATAGATAGCTAGTGGGAAGCAGCCGCATAGCACAGAGAGATCAGCTCAGTGGTTATTGACCACCTAGAGGGGTGGGTTAGGGAGGGTGGGAGGGAGACGCAAGAGGGAAGAGATATGGGAACATATGTATATGTATAGCTGATTCACTTTGTTATAAAGCAGAAACTAACACACCATTGTAAAGCAATTATACTCCGGTAAAGATGTTAAAATAATAAAAAAATAGTCACATAAGGAAACGTCATTTCTGTATGAAGTGGTTGCCTTACAAATGGCGTATTATAGTTACTTTTTCAATTGCCTTCTCTTACCTATGAATTATAAGCTCCTTGTGAGCAAAAACTGGGACGCATTTTTTCTTACTTTGCAATACCCCTGGTGTGATGACCTACATATAATAGGTATACAGTAAATGTTTATTGGATTAGCAAGGCAGAAATAATAATGTGGTGCAAGTTACAGAGGTCTTGAAATGTTATATTAAGGAACGTGCATTTCATTTGTTGGGTAGCAGGGAGCTCTTGCACAGAAGAATGGCATGAGAAGAGGGGTTGTATTGGAGTGTTACCATGGCAACCGTGGTCACCCGACGAGAAAGGCCCTGAATTAGATAGAAAGGTGATGCTTGGAATGGGAAGGAAAAGACCAACTTAAGAGACAGCCTACAAAAAAGAATCAACCAAGTTCACTGACCCACTGGATGTTGGGGGCAAAATGAGAGTGAGAAGAGAGGGAGAGAGAAGAGAACAAGGACGATTCGACAACTCTGAGGATTCAAGAGATGATGAAATGAGTATCACTTTTACTCGTATCAGGTTAAAGGTGGAAAAGGCCAATAAGCTGTTTGAAATGCAAGATTAGAGTTCATAAAAGCTAGCATCACTAGGACCAGGAATTTGAAAGTTGCATGAATAACATGTAGAAATGGAAAAACAGTAGCAGTGAAAACACTAAGGGAGAGAGAACTTAAGAGGAATAATTTCCGCCTTGTTCTAAACTGTGGCCCTAACATAGTTATTTGTTTCCCATAGGCTTGCAACCCTAAATATCCAGACTATGACAAAACAGGATCCATTTGTGCAAGTGAGAACATCAATGACACTTTGACCCGGTACCGATGGCTGATCAGCGCACCCGCGGGCCCCGACGGAGTGACCAGCCCCATGAGAGAGGTGGACTTTGACACCTTTTTCACTTCATCCAAGAGGATCAGTTTAGACTCCATATACTTTCAGCCTGGCTCCAGGGTGCAGTGTGCGGCTCGGGCTGTGAATGCCGATGGCAATGAAGGCTTGGAGCTGATGAGCCCTACCGTAACCATCGGCAGAGAAGAAGGTAGTGCATGGCCATTTCCACACGAAGGTCGCTGGAATACCATGGAATGTTATATATGTCTAATTTCCAGTTATTCATTCCTCCAAATGCCCCATGTATTCCGTAATACTCTATAAGGTTTTGTTTGTTTGTTTGCGGTACGCGGGCCTCTCACTGCTGTGGCCTCTCCCGTTGTGGAGCACAGGCTCCGGACGCGCAGGCTCAGCGGCCATGGCTCACGGGCCCAGCCGCTCCGCGGCATGTAGGATCCTCCCGGACCGGGGCACGAACCCGCATCCCCTGCATCGGCAGGCGGACTCTCAACCACTGTGCCACCAGGGAAGCCCTCTATAAGTATTTTTAAATGATAATCTATTTTCGCAAAAATATTCATTAGAAAACAAATATTTATTCATTTTGCATTTTTTGATCACTGAGCGTATGTCAGGCTTTTGGCTGTCATGAAAAATAAGGCAGGATTCCTGCCTTCCAGGAGTCCATACTCAAAATAAAGAAACAGACAAATTTTAGTCTGGACAGGACACAGGAATGCAAAAGTAGTAGTGATGGGTTCTAGCCTGAGTGGATCTGGAAAGGTTTCATCAAAGAGGAGATGCTTAAGCTGAGTCTTGAAAACAGTCGGGGAAAACAAGCATGAGCAATGACTCGTAGAAGCATGAAAAAACATGGAGTATTCTGGGAACTACAAGCAGAGAAATGGAGCAGGATGAAAGGGAGAGGAAGGGAGATCAGGAGATGAAGCCGTTGGTACGCAAGGGTCAGATCTGGACAGGGCAGCTCATGTGTGATGCCAGATCACTCCCAGCTGGTGGCTGGCTGAACAGGAGTTTGCTGGGGCAGGAGGGGAAGGACAGTCCAGGTAGAGAGGTGTGTACTAGTGTCCATACTTGGTTATTAGAGGGGAGGTTGAGGTCAGGGCTAGAGCCCGGACGCAGTGGAGGTGGAAAATACATGTGGCCGGAGACAACACTGACGAGACAGGAAATCCACTTTATAAACTAATCCTTTACTCTGCAGAAGAATGTTTAAATCAGAGTTTTAAATTAACAGTCTTTTAATAAGATTCTATTTCTAAAAATTCCATTTGTGTACAACACTTCAGATGTGCATATGTTGCAGCAAGAAAAGTTATATGTACCACCTCCCACCATTATATATTCAGGATCAATATTTATTGACAACATGTAGAGTAACCATGTTCTTTTATTAGGATTAGAATGTATGGTTTTTAGATTTCTCTTAAAACCGAACTATTGTGTTGGTACCAAAACTAAATTAAACAATGCCTTAAAATGAGTCGCCCCTGGGGCTTCCCTGGTGGCGCAGTGGTTGAGAGTCCGCCTGCTGATGCAGGGGTCGTGGGTTCGTGCCCCGGTCCGGGAAGATCCCACATGCCGCTGAGCGGCTGGGCCCGTGAGCCATGGCTGCTGAGCCTGTGCGTCCGGAGCCTGTGCTCCGCGACGGGAGAGGCCACAACAGTGAGATGCCCGCGTACAGCAAAAAAAAAGGGTCGCCCCCAATTAATAAAGCACACATCCCAGATGTTAGGGCCTGATTCTGATCTGTTTTCTACAAACAGAAAAGGAATTATATATTGCCTAGTTCTCTGGAAACTGTGATCCAGCATCGGGCGGTCTCTTGGTATTAAAATGAAGACACTACAGTGCTTTCAAAGCAAACATACGAGGAAGATTTTCATGTTAAAATTCTAGATAGATAGATAGATAAGACGATGAGTTATAATTTATAATACACATACTGTAAGAAATTACATATATAGAGAAAACTATATATTTTGCTCTCTGATTCTAAGAAGGCTAGTTTTTGTTTTCTAGAATGAGTGCATTTTTAGTTTTATTATAAATAATGTAAATTTTATGACTAGTCTTAAGGATTTAATTCTAAGGTAACAATCTCATTCATTTAATTAAACTACACTTACTTTTTCCTGTTGTTTTTCAATCATTTTTACTATGCCTGTTTATACTTCATGTTAAGACGATTTTGTGAATATGACCATAACAGATGGAGTCCAGCACAAATTATATCACATTGAATAATATTTATTTTTTCTTAAACTTTATAAAATACGCCAAATGTTAAGAAGAAGCCATTGAACAGTCTTCTGGGATTACTTTTCCCGTCATGGTCTTTTACTTCCTCATAGTATCAACTCTCAGCAGTGCCTTAGTTCACAGAGAATTTTAAAGTACACAGAAAATTAATAGTGCCTATTTAAAAATATATACTTTAAGTGTTGTCTATTATCTTCTTTTAGCATAAATGTCTTCATTTTGCCTCGAGGTCTTTGTCAGCCCCGGGTGCCAGGGATAGTGGGAGCAGAGCCCTTCTCAGCTAAATTGCGCTACACGGGTCCCGAGGACCCAGAGTACACAAACCTCATCAAGCTCACTGTCACCATGCCCCACATAGACGGTAGGTGACTTGGGTAAGCAAATCCATGGAGGTGGTTTGGGCTTCTCTTTACCTGCTTTATTTTACTGAATACAGGCAGACCTCATTTTATTGCACTTCGCAGATACTGCGTTTTTTTTAAAAATTGAAGGTTGGTGGCAACCCTGCTTCCAGCAAGTCTATCAGCGCCATTTTTCCAACACCACCTGCTCACTTCGTGTCTCTGTCTCACATTTTGATAATTCTCTCAATATTTCAAACCCTCCACCAGCAAAAAGATTAAGACTCCTTCAGAGGATAGTTAGCATTTTTTAGTAACAAAATATTTTTTAATGAAGGTGTGTACATTGCTTTTTAGACATACGCTATTGCACACTTTATAGACTACAGTATAGTTTTTAATTTTTTTATTGCAGTATAGTTGACTTACAATGTTGTGTTAGTTTCAGGTGTACAGAAAAGTGAATCAGTTATACATATGTATAGATTTTCCATTCTTTTTCAGATTCTTCCCCATATAGGTTATTACAGAAAACTGAGTAGAGTTCCCTGTGCTATACAGTAGGTCCTTGTTAGTTATCTATTTTATACACAGTAGTGTGTATATGTCAATCCCAAGCCAATCTCCTAATTGGTCACTTCCTCCCACATTTCCCCTTTGGTAACCATAAATTTGATTTCGAGCTCTGTGAGTCTGATTCTGTTTTGTAAATAAGTTCATTCGTATCATTTTTTTTTTTTTATCAGATTCCACATATAAGTGATATTTGTCTTTGTCTGACTTACTTCACTTAGTATGGTAACCTCTAGGTCCATCCAAAGTTTCTGCAAGTGGCATTATTTCATTCTTTTCGTGGCTGAGTAATATTCCATTGTGTATATGTACCACATCTTCTTTATCCTAGTAAATTTTAACATAACTTTTATACGCACTGGGAAACAAAAAATTCATGTGACTCACTTGATTTCAATATTTGCCTCATTGCGTTGGTCTGGAACCAAACCTGCAATATCTCTGAGGTCTGCCTGTACTCTGAATAACCAAGCATACAATAAATGCTCAATTTGCAACTTAAGCTTCAAGTCCTGCTTCTTCTGAGTGTTTCTGTTGTCTTTCTGCCCAGTTTTTTTCTCAAGTCTGACAGTTTTGACATTCTTTAAAATTAGATAAATTTCACACATGTCACAACACAGTGAAAGCTTTGGTTAATGTGCTTGCTGTCTTTCATGACATATGCACAGTGTGCCTTCAAAACGCTTGAGCTTGGACTTACAGGAAAGCAATTTGGAATCTCAATCCCTGCCTTCAACACCTATTTGCTTTTCCATATCTGGAGTCTCATAGCTCTTTCCCAGTATTTATTGCAACAACTAAGACATTTCCTAGGCATTAATATAAGGTAAAAAAAAATGCAATTAACAATGTTAAATTTTGTGCCCATTTTCTCTGGATAGGGAAGTGTGGCCAGAATTTCTGAGTCAGTAACTTTACCCACATTTTGTGAACATTCCCTCAGGTACAGAAGACATTTTCAAGTTCTATTCCTCTTAATTCGCTTTATTCCTGAAGTATATTAATATTAATTTTATTACTTAGTATGTTAGTTATATTTTAAGTACCTAAAGGACAGGAAGCATTAGGCAATATTAGGAACTACAAGGTAGAATTTACCTGCCTCATGAAAAGGACGTAATTCTGCTTTGTCTGCTTATTACAAACCCAAATTTATGCTGGTGGGCATAGGTGCACAGAAATCTGCACCTCCTTACTTTACAGTGTAATGTTGGGTCCATGTTTGACCACCCTACCTTTAGACCCATATGGGAGGTGTGATTCAGTTGTGCAGAGGGAAGAAGGGACCATTAGGGAAGGGCAGACCTATAATAGTTCTTCCTAATAGAGAGATTGGTCCCTCGTGCTTCTCCTAGAGCTTGACTTAGCATTTTCTGAAACATTCGATAGCTGTAGCTCCGCAGAAGCTGGCCAGTTCTTTTGCGGGGCCAGAGAATCTAAGAGGGAGAGGTGGAAAAGGTGCCAAGAGAAGACCTCTTTCACAGTCCTTTTTGCTGCATTGCTTATGCCAGGGCTCAACCAACTGTGTCCCATGGACTGGATCTAGCCTTCTACCTGTTGTTGTATGGTCTGCAAGCTAAAAATGGTTTTCACATTTTTTAATGTTTGGAAGAAACCAAACATTATTCTTCTTCTTTGAAAGCAGAATATTTCATGACACATGAAAAGTGTATAAAATTCTAATCCATTGGCCGTGATTAAGTCTTCGTGCACACAGTTATGTGTATTCCTTTACAAATCATCTATGGCAGCTCTGGCTCTGCAATGGCAGCTTTGAGCAGTTACAACAGAGACCTTGTGGCCCACAAATCCTAAAATACTTACAGAAGTTTGCCAACTCTTAGCCTATACCGAATAGTGGTAGTTTTCAAACTTTTTGGTCTGAGGACACCCTCAAAATTATTTATGGCCACAAAGACCTTTTGTTTTGTGGGTTATAGCTATAAATATTTACTGGATTTAAAATTGAGGAATTGTTAAATATGTATTTATTCATTAATTTTAAAATAAGAATGAATCTATCACATGTTAACACGAAAAACATACTTTTAAGAAAAAGAATTACAATTTATAAAGCAAAACAAAAGAGTGGCATAGTTTCACATTTTTGAAAATATCTTTAGTGTCTGGCTTAATAAAAGAGCTGGATTCTTAGGTCTGCTTCTGCATTCAGTCTATTGCAATATATGATTTATTTTAGCCTCTGAAAAACTCCACTGTACACTACTGAGAAAATAAGCGTGGAAAAGTCAAATAATACCTTAGAGTCGTGAAAATAGCTTTAATGTTATAGATCTCCTGAAATATCCTCGGGATCCTCCGGGGTCCTAAGATACCACTTTTATAATCACTGCTCTGCAGTATTTTATAACACTTGTCTCCTCAAGAGATAAAGAGATTATAAAGTGTTCAAAGCCCTTTGCTGTTGGTAAAAATGGTAACAATGATTTACAAAAATCCCTTGTAGGCATGCTCCCTGTGATTTCCACCAAGGAGCTCTCCAACTTTGAGCTCACCCTCAGCCCTGATGGCACACGAGTTGGAAACCACAAATGCTCCAACCTCCTGGATTATACTGAAGTAAAGACCCACCATGGGTTCTTGACTGATGCTACCAAAAATCCAGAAATAATTGGAGAGACGTATCCTTACCAGTACAGCTCATCTATCAGGGGTTCCAATACCTTACGCTTCTACCGAAATCTGAACCTGGAAGCCTGCTTATGGGAGTTCGTTAGCTACTATGACATGTCAGAGCTGCTCACGGACTGTGGAGGCACCATTGGAACCGATGGACAGGTATGGATGTTTAGCATCTGAGCTTTGGTCACTGGACAAACCAGTTGCTTTTGTTCAGTAACGTAGACTTGGAATAAATCTCAGCTCCAGTCTTCCATCCTGGTGATGTAGGTTATTAGGCACAGGAAAGAGCAGGTAATTGGCATGAGTGGTATGGAAATCCATGTCTATTTCCATAACAATGTGTCAAAATCTATGTATTTTTTAGCAGTGGGTCAGTAACATTATCTTTGTATTGAAAGGACACTGTATAGTTACGCTGTAAGCTCCAAATCTACTCTGATATTAGAAAACTCCAAATACGAATTTCTCTTTGAAGTACACATTTTCATTTCTTGTGTTATGTACAGATGGCTGTGATGCATCATGAACGATCTCAAATGAGGGTCCTCGGGGTCAGTCTAGTTTTTCTCCCTTCTTACTCTCTTTCTTCTTTCCCCGCCTTCTATCTTTCTCTCCTTCTACTCCCATTTCTCCCCCTTTTTCTTTCTAGTTTTCTCCCCATTTCCTCCCTATCTGGTCCATTTCTCCATCACTAACATAGTCAAAAGTATTTTCATTTAAAGCTTACTGTTATTTCTGCTCTACAATTACTGATTCCTCTTCATACTACACAGGCAGACATTTACACATAAAATACACACACACACACAATCCCCCCCCCCATCACCACCATCATCGTTGTTGTTAAAATGATGGTGAAGCAAGGTCTCCATTAGCAGTTACAGTAGAGAATCTAAAATATGTAGGGTGTAGCTTAGATTTGTGATGAGTATTTGAATTAAAAGCCATGCTTTGTCCAACTGGACTAAAGCAAAGAGCTTATTTATGTAACTTATACATTAAGACGTTGAATGGTACCCAAAATATGTCTTATCTTTCAAGATTTAGCTGAGGTGAGGCTGGATTTTTTTTTTTCTGTGCCATATTCCTGTGATGTTAAACTATAAAACAAGCAGTAACAAGAGAAATGTAGACAGTAACTATCAGTTTAATTCCAGAGCAAAGCTGTAAATCTTGGCCGGTTCTGCCGGTGTTGATGTCTAATGGCCACATATTATGTCTGGGAACTGTTGGGCTCCAAGGTAGTGAGACTTTTATCTCTGTCTCCTCTAAAAGCAACAAAATATCCAGAAACTTGCATGAATCACTAAAAATCTCAAGCAAAAACACCAACAGTAAGACAGTGTAGAAGAGTGGAAAGAGCCTGCATATTGGAATCAAGCAAATGTGGACTTATATTTGGCTCTGACATTCTCTAGCTACGTCTTCTTGGGCAGGTTACTTAAACCCTCATAAGTGTTACCTCTTCAAGTCCCTCTTTCCCACCCTGTCTCTGCTACCTGGGAGAGACGTGAAAGAAAAAAGTTCCTATTCTCAGAATAGAGACTCATATTAACACATCTACCCCCGCCTCTTCCTCTATAGGTCAAATATCTCCATTCCTTTGGCCGTTCCTCCCAGAGCCTGTTTTCAATCCATTATTAACTCATTCCTGTTTTCTTTCTGGATGCTCTTCTCTCAGGATCTTGCCGAAATCACAGGCTCTATTGGCATAAGCGAAATGGGACATAGTAATAGGATTATATTGTAGTTCTGGGTCTTTGTTAAAAAGCACTTCATCCCATGAAGCTTCTCTGTGGGTCTCGTCTAGTCTGTGGTCACTTTTTAGCCTCAAGAATGTTTTCCATCTTCTCTGCAAATGGCAGTAATTTTCTGTCTTTCATACGTGCAACCCAGACAGGCTTCCCTAGTGAAAACCCTGCACTTATCCTACTTAAGCTTTATCCTACTTAAGCCTATATCTGCCCACTTTTCTGGTGTATCAAGGGCATTTTGAATGCAAATCCGTCTCTCCAGCCAATCCTCACTATAAAATGCTCAGCTAAATTAATTTTACTTCGCTGGAGTTTTAAAATCACTGTTCCTCTATTTAGTTAAGTTCAGTTTTTTTTTTTTCCCATTACAACTGCTAACTAGAAAAGTTATTACCCTGCTTCCGTAGTTGAGCTATCGACTGTTCTACTCCACTAGGTGAAAACTGGCAACTGCCGGGTTCAGTGAAGTTTTACCTGCCTGAACGCTAAAGATGTTACTTTCTACTTAGGGAGAAGAGAGAGTGCAATATAAGAATTACTGAACCATCCCAGTTCCCAACTGGCTTGTGTTACCTTGAGGAGTAAGATGGCCAGCTGGTTATATGAGTTTCTTCTGAAAGGACTTTTCTGCTTTCGCATTGTTGAAAATAAATGTAGTAACATAAGCATGGTGATCAACGTAATAGACGTGACCAGATTCAGTGTAAATCATTGAAATTTCAGGTTCTTGTGACAAAATTCTTAAAGCCTCGGTGTAAATGGAATTGCAATAGCATCTAATAAAGCGTGTTCACTCTTAGAGTGAAGCTCAGAGATGGCTCTCTCGTTTTCCTCTACTTTCTTGGGTTTGAACTTCTGCTTCTCTAGTTATTGAGATCTCCTGTATCCTCACCTCCCCTGACACATAACATTATTTAAATGTAGGTGAGGGAGAAGAAAATACATATTAAAGTAAAGGAAATATAACTCTTTGAGATATTTTCTTAATTTTCCTCACAAGTTTTAGGGTCTAGAGAAGAGAAAATATCTAATAATATTACTACTACTACTAACAGTAATAGCTAACATTTATTTAATATTTACTATATGCCTGTCATCGTGTGTAAGTACTTTACATATTTCCACTAATTCTGTCTTCAAAACGACACTGTGAGACAAATATGAATTTTGTCTCCATTTTTGGAGATGCTGAAGCAAAGAGAATTCAAATGACGTGTCCCAATTCAATTCGTTTGTAAGCCTGTGCTCTTAACCACATCATGATACTTACCTGGACATTTAATTGAGTGAATTAAATGTCATTTAATTGGGCGAATGTGAGGAATGGTTATGGTCACAGATGAAATTGCAAGAAAGGCAAATAAACTTTTTCCTCTGTTCTTTTGTACAAGAACAGAAATAACCCCAGGTCTATTTGTCCTCTGCCAATTCCATACTGCCCTGGCCAAGCAGCTAATAGATGTGTCTTTCCCTCTTCTGGTCCTTTTCTAGACTTGCCACCTTAGATCAAGGTAATCACTATGCAAACAGATTTTACTAACTGGTAATTGCTTCTGCCAGGAACATGATGACAAACCGATTTTTATCTTTAGTGTTCTTAGTAGCTAAAGCTACTGCCTGGAAATATTGCCAGGTCCCTGCATTTTATTTTGTGATTAAAAAGAGGTTTCTAACACACTCTTAAAGATTTCTGTCTTCTCTAACCTCCCATATTCAAATTATTTCACTTGTAACAGAGAGTTACCAAACTGAAGGGATCACCTGAAATATCCAAGATAGTTATCTGTTAACAGCAGATAAGCGAAGTTAATAAATGAAGTTTTATTAAGTTTTATGGAGTTTGACTACAACTAACTTCAGCTGATATTAAGACCAGTTCTGCTTTTTCCATCTTGTTCGTTGCCCATTCGTTCATTAAAGAAATAATCAATGAACACCTACTCTGTGCCAGGGACCAAATGGGTACCCAGTGAGGACACCAGGCACAGACCTTAAACTCCTTCCAAGTCGAGTTATAGGAGTCGAATACTTGCTCTTATAAAAGTTAACAATTTTACTTGCCGAGAAGAAGAAACTTGGAATTTCTCTAATGATATTCACCACTAAAATCCCTCCTAATAGTTACTTTCTAAAATGTAAAAACAGATATAGCAGGAAAAGAAAAATAGAGATAAATAAAATAAATTACTCTGCTCCACCTTTTTGTGTGACCTGTATTTTATAAATAAAATTTTAACTTGTTTGGGTACACAATGAAAAACACTTGTGATGCAAAATAGTCATTAATGTTAAACTAAGTTTTTTAACTATTGGATATTTTTGGTGATTCTTCTCTTGAAAACAACTTCTCTTGAAACTAAAGAACTTCAGTTCATTTCACCTTTCATCAGCCTGACTATTGATGTTAAAAAGTCAGAATCTTAACTCTCACCTTGTTAGGTAAACAGCAACTGATAACACCATTCAAGGAGCATGACTAAGTTACAAAAATTCAACTCCAATCATATGACATTGTAATTTACTCATGAGAAGACATAGCCTGATTTTGGGAAAGTATAAATATTTTTTCTTAGTTCCTTGGTTAGTGGAATAATTTTCCTTTTTTAAAAAAAACTATGTGTTTGATTTAGAAACATAAACCTTTGGGGCTAGAGTATACTTTAGAAGTCATCTCTTTCCATTCTGTTATTTTCTACTTAGTACACTGATTTCCTCTTTTTTAAAAAAAAAAAAGATGTAAGCCACTCTAAATCATTCTGCAAGAAATGGCAAGAAGAATCCAAAATGTATAACTTTCATAAAGTATGTTGCTTCCTATTGTGTCAAATTTGTCAATATTTTTAATGGTGTAGGTTTTTTGGCTAATGAACGTAAAGATATTACCATGGAAAGTTGGGAAACTAAAAAAGTATAAAAAAGAATTCACTCATTATCCCGCTATCACTGTACACAGACATATTTTCTAGTCTCTTTTCAATATACATCCACATTTTTAATAGTAGCAGCATAATATTATCCATACCATTTTGTATACTGCTTTTTAACTTAACATATTGTGATTCTTTTCCCATGGCAAGGAAAATTCTTCGCATAAATGATTTTTGATTCCGACATATTTCACCTTGTTGCTGTGCCATCATAATTATTTAAATATTCTTCTATTACTGGTCATTTAGATTATTTATAATTCTATACTGTAAATATCCCATAGAGTTGTCCTTAATCCTAAAGAATTTGTGGACCAGTATTGACCCTCCCTCATTCCAAGGTCCCTTGTGCATCTCTGATATCACAGTCCTTCAGAAAGGCTTGTAAGTGGAAAGAAGCCAAAGTTTCCTTCCAGGGCTTCCCTGGTGGTGCAGTGGTTGAGAGTCCGCCTGCCGATGCAGGGGACACGGGTTTGAGCCCTGGCCCGGGAAGATCCCACATGCCGCGGAGCAACTAAGCCCGTGTGCCACAACTACTGCGCCTGCGCTCTAGAGCCCGCAAGCCACGGCTACTGAAGCCCGCGTGCCTAGAGCCCGTGCTCCGCAACAAGAGAAGCCACCGCAATGAGAAGCCCGCGCACCGCAACTAGAGAAAGTCAGCACGCAGCAACGAAGACCCAAAAGCAGCCAAAAGTAAAATTAAAACAAAAAACTACTGCAATTTTCCTCAACAATAGATTCCACCTTGGGCAGCATTGTAAATGTAATTTTTCTCTTGGGGTACTCTTCTTTCTTCCTATTCTTCCCCTTTTCTACCATCTAACACAGATCAGCAGACTTTCTCTTGTCCCTTCAACAGGCAATATCTCCCCAAATATAAACCTGCTGCCCATCATTAGTCACTTACTAGTAGTGGTAGAAATTTATATCAGTATGGTACCTTTCACGGGTCATTTGCACTTTGCACTTTCCCTTTAAAATATGGAATTTAAACTATTGTTTGCCTTTGTTGAAGAAACAAATCAGTAAGGACGTGTAAACTCACTCATCATGTCAGTTTCTTTAAGAGCAGTATACCAGATTTAACATACGTTTCTTTCAGTATAAACAAATACTTTTAAAAGTCCTGTGGAATAGGCTGAAAGAAAATGAAGGGTTCATTAAAATGGTATCTAAAGCAGGGGTCCCCCACCCCCGGGCCGCGGACCCGTACCGTTAGGAACCCGGCCACACAGCAGGAGGTGATCAGCGAGCGAGCGAGGCTTCATCTCCGCCCCACCGCTCGCATTACTGCCGTAGCCGTGCCCCCTGCGGCCCGCCTTCCGAGGAAAAATTGTCTTCCACGCAACCGGTCCCTGGTGCCAAAAAGGTTGGGGACCGCTGTAGAGGTTACATTGATTGCACTGTGTCCTTCAATTTTACAGGAACGAACAGGTAAGTGACCTGGGTGATCTACCTAGTCCCATTTAGGCTCCAATTCCTTTAGACAGAGATTCTAAGCAGACAAAATGACCTGGCTGTGGTGAACAAGAAAATGCAATAAGATGCCGATTCCATGTCCAGAAATGATCAAACTCTAGGTTACCAGAAGGATCAAATGAAATCAAGTAAGAATTCGTCAGGGAGCCGAGTAACTTGTTCCTAGGATGTGAATGTTAATAGTTCTCTCCAAAATAGCACACTCAGTAACATCTGATGGATAGAATGTAATGTTGGCAAAATTATTTTTAGCACCTAGGAAGTTTAATTGGAAATCCATGTCTACAGCCTATTTTTTAATGAGTGTTTATTAAAATCACAGGATGAAATAGTCATCTTAATTACCAGTGGCATATGGGTTGACAATTACTCTCCATTACATTGTCAGGGTGCTAAAACCACTTCAAGATCAATTTCTCAATGACTGCAGGAATAGCTACCCTTAGAAACTGCTATCTCAGAGGACTTCAGTGCAAAGGCGGCTCTCCTGCTGACCACGTTAGGAGATAATGAGTGTTGGCTACTACACAGCTGAGAATCAAATAATTTGCTTGATGGATGGTTTTCTTTCAATGTATTTTTGTTGGTGATTCAGGTTGTCATTTTGGTGATTTGAGGAGTTTACTTTTAACCCCATGACAAAATGATAAATAAGAGCTATCATGTTTTAAATTATTCAGTAACTCACATGTATGATTCCTGTTGCCACCTCAGGGTGGAAGGAGAAATAGACCTATCAGAAAACCTGACTCAAACTTGTAAGCAGTGTGATCTGACCTCAGCCCGTTTCCTCTTGTGTAAAAGAAGATAGTTGTGTTTTCCGTGCTATTCTGCAGAGCTGTTCTGAGAATTAAGGATGATAACCTTTGTTAGGTGATCTTAAGACCACCCTCAGCTTTGTTTGGAATATGATAAAGTGTGAAAGAATAGAAAAAGCATGGGCCAAGGACTGGGGTCTATTATTGGCAGGGCTACTCCAGGAGGAAGTGGGAAATTTCTGTGGGAAATTTGCTTTATTTCTTTGAGTCTTAAGCTTCCTCTCTCTCTCTTTCTATCCTTCATCTCTCTATCCATTCATTCAATCGTCCACACATACATATAACTATGGGGAAGAATGAAAATATTGAGTAGCTTTATTTGTGAACTTAACACGATGTCTGAAAAGTGGTAGATGCTCAATAAATAATTATTAGTTTATCCTCCATGACCCCAGTCCACCTGCAAAATACAAAAGAAGAAAGTATAAATTGTAAGAAGACACTTCAACGAATTATTTTTCAGCCATCTTAAATATTACATGTGATCTTAAATGTCACTACTAAATATGTTTGCTTCCAGGTCTTTGCTGCTTTATTTCCTCTTCCTCTATATAATAATTTAAAAGTAACTTACAGCACTGTTATTCATAATAGGCAAAAGCTGGAAATAACCCAAATGTTCATCAACTGATGAATGGATAAATAAAATGTGGTATAGGCATACAGTGGGATGCTATTCAGTAATAAAAGTATTGAAACATGCTACACTATGGATGAACCTTGAAAACATTATGCTAAGTGAAGGAAGCCTGTCACAAAAGACCATATGTTGTGTGATTCCATTTATATAAAATGTTCAGAATGGGCAAATGCCTAGAGACAGAAAGTAGGCTAGTGATTGCCAGGGACTGGGGAGGGAGGATGGAATAAGGGGATGACTGCTAATGGATATGGAATTTCTCTTGGAAGTGATGAAAATGTCCTAAAAGTGATTGCGGTGAAAGTTGCACAACTCCCTGAATATATTAAATAACATTGATTTGTCCACTTGAAATAGGTGAGTTACATGGTATATGAACCATATCTTAATAAAGCTGCTACAAAAAAAAAGCACTGTTTTAGTACGCTCAAAATAATGTACTTTAGCTTAAAGATTTCTGCTGCCTATCCTTTGCTGCCAAGGAAAGTAGTAGAGTAATAACTATTTAATTACTCCAAAATTAAGTGAGGGGGACAGTAGTGTTATAAATGCTGTCATTTCCTTTCCTCAGTGGTTAACTCAAAACCTTCAGATAAGTGAAAGGAGAAAATGGCTTGCACAAAATTAAGCTGGTTTAATTAGCAACACCGAATCGTGTTGATAGATATAATTTTATTGTTTTAGGTCCTAAACCTAGTGCAGTCCTATGTGACTCTTCGAGTCCCTCTGTACGTTTCCTACGTGTTCCATTCCCCCGTTGGGGTAGGAGGCTGGCAGCATTTTGACTTGAAGTCAGAGCTTCGTCTAACTTTCGTGTATGACACTGCCATCTTGTGGACTGATGGAATTGTCAGCCCCCCAGAAGCTGAACTCCAAGGTGAGTTAACAGAGACTTGGAAAGCTAGTTTTCTTACCTATTTGAATGACTTAAGAGAAATTTTTACTGCAGCTAAAAATAATAGAAGCACCTTTCAATGTATTTTAGTTTTATAGTCAATATTTTAAAATAATTTCATTTCTGTCATGGAAAAACTTCTTTAAATTATATCAATGCATCAAATTTTGCATAATACGTGACTGTTAAATATAATGTCCATTTTAGGTGATTAATCATTCATGTGTTACTCAACACAATCTCTCTCTCTCTAGATTTTAGAAAATGATTAGGAAAAGTTCCAATTGAAAGTGAGGAATGAACCCACAAGAAAACGTTACACATTTTTGTTTATGAAAATGGGAGATGCATTTTAAAGCCCAGTATAAATTGTGTCCTGGATTCTAGTTCTGGGTCTATAGCTAACTAACTGTGTGATCTCAAACATATTGCTTGACCTTTGGCAGTCAGTTTCTTATGAAAGATAGACTAGACTTCTAATTTTCTTTCAGTTTAAAAATTCTATTATTCTATAATACTTTAGCTGAATGTCTTGGAACAGTGGTGGTGCGTGCTACTACAATTTGGGCCCCCAAATCATCTGCATAACTTTGTTTCAGTCTTGATGTCAGAATCATAATTCAAAGTCCACAAGCATGAAGCTAATTAATCCATTAGTAGCATTAGTGCTGTTTCTTTTCAGGCACATACTGCTGTCCAGGTTCCATGCATGTCTAACCATCATTACTTCTAATGAGCCAGAGGGAAAATACTGTTGATAGGACCTCTCAAAGTGTGTTGTCTTAAACAGATTAAAATTACCTTAAAGCTATGTGAAAGGTAATATGATCACCCTAAGTAATCTCTCTAGATCATTTCAAATGTTTTAATTCCGTATCTTGCCTTAGGAAATGTATATTAAGTGAATCTTAATGCAGATCCATCTCTTGGTTCTCAGCTTCTACATAAGAATCGCATGTTCCCTTCTTCTATCTGTAGCCAACTTTGGTCACCTTGCTAAATTTCTTGGGGAAGTTTTGGAGTTTTCATTAAGCCTATAACATTTGGAATTACTCTGGAGAGCACAGACCTACATGTCCAAATCTTCAAAATTTGACCAGTTCATGCTGTCTCTCAATTTACAGCTTAATTTCTATGGACTAAAGCTTTAAGAAATATCTTGGCCTATTGTAATCACTCTGTATATTTCGTATGGACCTCATTCATGTGACCTTATTCTATTCTGCCTGCCTTCTAGACAGCTTTTCCTGTTAGAAAACAAAACAAAACAAAATAAGAATAGTTCTGCCTCTCTGATCACTCAGAATCTTTTGGCTAGAAAGCTTACAGATGAGAGGAACCCGAATTTGGTTTTGGAAGAAACCCCAGACATTAGGAGTCCTTGGTCACCAATATTCCCACTCTTGTGTCCCATCCCATCATAGGTTCTCTCTACCCAACTAGCATGCGCATCGGTGAAGAGGGGCGTTTGGTCGTGAACTTCAAGACAGAGGCTCAATTCCATGGCTTGTTTGTGCTGTCACATCCCGGTAAGCCCCATTACCCTTAAATAGCCGCTCCCCACACAACAAGGATATAGTTGTTCCATATTTGCACATGTTTCAGCATGCTTCCTTATGAGCTTTGAAGCCCTTAATTTCAAACGAACCATGTATGCACAAATATCTACATGAGGGCTTGATCGTTACTCAGCTACGTCTTACAAGCTACAAAATCATCACTGTAGAATTTTAGAGAAAATACCAAATGGTTAAAGTAAATTTAAAAGAAAACTCTACTTGGAGTTCCCTGGTGGTCTAGTGGTTAGGATTCCACGCTTTCACTGCCGTGACCTGGGATCAGTCCCTGGTCAGGCAGCTCAGATCCTGCCAGCTGCGCAGCGTGGCCAAAAAAAGAAAAAAGAAAGAAAAGAAAACTCTACTGAGTTAATTTTAAGAGTTTTCCTTTAGATTGAGAACGTAGCCACAACATTCCCGTTCTCTACTCCAAATGTGTTGTCCAGAAATTTGAATTTTAGGTCATTTGTTCAGCGAGCACAGCTCTTTTCTAGGTACTGTAAGAAAACTTTATAATGGAGACAGAAGTGCCACTTCACTGTTACACTTGTTTCAGACACGTTAACTTATTATCTTAAGTATTAGCTATATAATTTTACTAATTTGATGGATTGTGCTGTGAATGTCAATAATGTGGCAGTCACTAATGTCCCGTGTCTAAGCTTTTATAAAAAATTTCATTTCATTAGAAATCATTTTTTATTTGACTTCGCATTACTAAACTGGTTTGCACATCTTACTGGTGTGCCAACTCATGTCAGATTGGAAGAGGGAAATAATTCAAGCACTGTCTTCTGTGTCCTTCTTTTTTCTGGGTCAGTCGGAGAGAATAAGGCTGAAAATTCAGGAAGAGAAAGACAGTTTGCTGTATTTTTGTGAGTCTGAGCCCTGAAATACAGAACCAAAAAGAATCATTTTGCTTTATTGTAATTGACTGTTCTGGAAAATGAGGATTTCCTGGTCTTTACAGTTCCCTTCCACGTGTCTACCTTTCTATTAAACTGAATCTTTGTTTAGATATGATTGAGGCAATCTAATTAAAATTAGACTCCATTTATAAATTGGGTGTGCCTGGCTCTGTGGATGCAAATAGTCTGAGGTTCTGTTCATAGCTTCAGTGCATAATGAGCGCATTCACATCAGCCTTTATTGAACGGCTGTGCCCCCCTGGAAAGTAGCCCTGAACTATTTGAGCATTTCTGTACAATTATTTTTTGGCAGGAGTCACACAATCACTCTCAGCCCAGTTTCTTTAACTGTGAAATGAGGGTTATTATACCAACCCTGCTACTTTGCAGGCTTATTATAAGAATAAATGCAAATAAGGGATCATAAGGCACTTTGAAAACTCCAAACTGTTATGCACTCTTTTAACCACTAGACCATTATTGTTCTTGGCATTTTTCTAGCGGCCTTCACCAGCTCCATGATCATGTCAGTTGATCACCCAGGTCTAATGTTTTCCCTACGTCTCATAAGGAGTGAACCAACCTATAACCAGCCAGTCCAGCAATGGAGCTTTGTATCTGACTTTGCAGTAAGTGACTAAGCCTCTTAATTTTCCCTTGCTGCTGCCTTTGACTACATCTCAGGTTTTTAAATGAGAAACACGAATGTCCTCTCTGCTCCTTAAAGGTACGTGACTACTCGGGGACCTATACTGTAAAACTGCTGCCATGCACCACTCCATCACACCAGGAGTACCGCCTGCCAGTCAACTGCAACCCCAGAGAGCCTATCACTTTTGACCTTGACATCCGATTCCAACAGGTGTGTCTCATAGAATTCTTTTCCCATGTAAGAAGCCCACTTTGTTAAAGTCATAGTTAACTTTCATCAGTAAAAAAAAAAAAAAAAATTGTTTTTCTCACCCAATGACTTCAATTCTTACATGCTGAGAAAAAAAGGAAGTCAGGCAGGAAGGGAACAAGGGAGGAAGGAAGGAAGAAAGAATTGCCCTTTATCCGTTGCGGGTTCGGTATATAAAATCCACAGGTTAAGAGTACGCAAGGGTTATTTTTTTTTCTTATGGGATCTGATCTCCTGGAGTTTGCTGCCTTGGAGATTTGAGAATTTTCCCCAGAGTTCTGTACTTCTTTATCTTGTTCTTGATCATCAAGGAGAATAAATATCCTGTAGTTCATGCCACCTCAGAGTGCCTAATTGCCAATATGTATTCAAAGAAATGTGATGGCATCTTTTGCCCAAGGACTCTTACTAAACGTTGGCCTTCCACTGTTTACAATCCCTTATACATTCCAGTAAACCAGGGGAAATGAGCTCAAGCAATGCTAGTTAGTCCCATTCGAAAAATGATTTAACCTTGACAGTTTTGTCTTCCTAAGAAGAGCAAAGTCAGTGTTACAATTCCCTAAGAAGGTGGTTTGGCTGGACATGAAAATTTCAGTGCAGTGTTTACCATTCTTTATGTCAGCGTACAATGCATGTGTGTATCTGCAAATAATGTGTTTGTGCACCACCAGAACCATCAACAACACATAAAAGGGCCTTTACACTTGGTTTTAGGTCAGTGATCCAGTGGCAGCTGAGTTTAGCTTGAACACCCAAATGTACCTACTCTCCAAGAAGAGTCTCTGGTTGTCTGATGGATCCATGGGATTTGGACAAGAGAGTGATGTTGCCTTTGCAGAAGGTATCACTTTACACATGAGAGGCCTGCTCATCTGTTTGCCATTATATCTGTTGTCCTTTATTGGGATTGTGTTTGAGGGGGACAATTATAACCTCCTTTATGGTTTTGAGATTATAACTGGGTCTTTAGCATTTTGGCAGGGAGGGGTCACTGAAATTGGATATATGTTACAGGATGGTTTTTATTCTGGGGAAGTTAACCTCTGTTTCCCTTATCTAAATGACTTTTGAAACAAGTCTGGATTTTTTTCCTTGAATGTTTTCAATTTACATATACACCAATACTGCAGCTACATGAGAATATATAGTTCATGGGCAAGGGTTGTGACTGTCTTGTTTAGTGGGATATTCCCAGAACCTAGCAAAATACCTAGTACACATGGTAGATGTTCAGTAGTAGCTGTGAAAGAGATGATGAAATACCAGGGAGTTTCCTTAAACCCTCTTTCAAAATCAAATAAAGCTGGGTTTGGGGAGGGAAGGATTAAGAGTTTGGGATTAGCAGATGCAAACTAGTATATACAGAATGGATAAACAACAAGATCCTACTGTATAGCACAGGGAACTATATTCAATATCCTGTGATAAACCATAATGGAACAGAATATGAAAAAGCATATATATATATATATATATATATGTATAACTGAGTCACTTTGCTGTACAGCAGAAATTAACACAACATTGTAAATCAACTACACTTCAGTAAAATTTTTTTTAATTTAAAAATCAAATAAAGCTAGTTCAGCTTTTTATTGATGCTTTCTTTTTTAGTGTTATTCTGTAATGATTTGCCTATATCTTGCCAGCTAATATACTTATGTAAACTGGACTTTAACCACAATGGGATGTCATGGATGTTAAATTATAGGCCAAGCCTTGAGGTTATTCCCACTACAGGCTGAGCACGTGAGGGTCAATAAGTCTCCAGTACGTGTGGTCGTCTGCGAGGTGGTCTCATCTGAGGCCTGGGAGTGGACCAGATCCTGAAGCTAACGCAAAAAGGTCTTCAACATTTGATGCCAGATGAGGAAGAGAAGGAAATGCTTTCTAGTGTCATTATTGTCACAAACTGTTTGCAGCGTCACATAGACATACCTTATCACTTAACAGACATAGCATTTCCACGTCTCTGTTTCAGGCGATACAATTTATGGTCGGGTCATGGTGGATCCTGTCCAGAATCTAGGTGATTCCTTTTACTGCAGCATTGAGAAGGTGTTCCTGTGCACCGGAGCTGATGGCTACGTTCCCAAGTATAATCCAAAGAATGCAGAATATGGTTGCTTGGCTGGCTCTCCTTCACTCTTATATAGATTTAAAATTGTGGTAAGTGCTTTGGCCCAAACAATGAACTGGGTAGATACTCAAAGCTAATTGTTTTTGTCTTCTGTTTTAAAACAATAGCATCTTTTTAAATGAAACCAAACGGTGGCATTTTATGGTACAGTAAGTCCCCTACATATGAATGAGTTCTGTTCCAAAAGCGCGTGCAGAAGTCCAGTTTGTTCTAAGTCCAACAAAGTTAGCCTAGATACCCAACTTACACAATCAGCTATACTGTAGCAGCTACGTCACTGCTGTTTTTACGCTTGTTTCTGGACATCCTGGGCTTGAAATAAAGATACTGTACTACTGTACTCTATACAGTACTGTACAGTAAAGTACACAAAAGCACAACCACTTGTAGAGAATGCAAGCACATGACAGTGTACCCCAGAGACGTGAACGTGAATTTATGTGATTGGACACGCGAATGCACATTTGCATCTTTGAAAGTTCGCAACTTGAAGGTTCATATGTAGGGGACTTACTGTAATTGGTACTTGCACAAAACTAATAGGAAAACTTTCTGCATTTGCAAAAGTTGGCATTATCTACAGCAATCCTTATTTTCCTTATTGCCTAAAGGACAAAGCTCAGCCAGAGACACAAGCCACCAGTTTCGGAGATGTCCTGTTTAATGCCAAACTGGCAGTGGATGACCCTGAAGCTATCTTGTTAGTGAATCAGCCCGGATCCGATGGATTTAAAGTCGACTCAACACCACTCTTTCAGGTGGGCCAATAACAGGGTCACTTACAATAGGTGTGTAACCACATGCAAGTTACTTAACATCTGAGCACCTCAGATGTCTCCCATGTGGAAGGCAGTAATTGTCATATTGCATAGAGTTAATGTGAACTTTGAGTAAAATAACGCGTGTAAACCACACCAGACCCTCCTGGGCTCATAGTGAACATTCCATAAATGTTAGCTATTATTATGTTGATTAATGTATTCATGTTATTTTGAGTCTACGTGTAATGAAGACCCTTATTCAGTCCAGAATATAAATCTAAATGTGATGGTTGGGAACTCTGCTCTTATTGTTTGAAACCTCCTTTCGGTTGACGTTTTATGACCACCTTTATAAGAGTGATCTTATGTGAACTGCTGGACTCAGAGAAACAACTGTGCACAGCCCAGGAATCTCTATTCTTTTTTTTTTTTTTTAATATAAAGAAATTTATTTTGAAATAGAATAAAGTTTCAGGGGTACAACATAGTGTCACAATTTTAAAGGTTATACTCCATTTATAGTTATTATAAAATATTGGCTATATTCCCTGTGCTGTACAATATAGCCTTGTAGCTTACTTATTTTATACCTGGTAGTTTGTACCTCTTAATCCCCTACTCCTATCTTGTCCCTCCCCTGCTTTCCTCCCCCCACTGGTAACCACTGCTTTGTTCTCTATATCTGTGAGTCTGTTTCTGTTTTCTTATATTCCCTAGTTTGTTCTATTTTTTAAATTCCACATATAAGTGGTATTATACAGTAGTTGTCTTTCTCTGACTTATTTTACTGAGCATAATACCCTCCAAGTCCATCTATGTTGTTACAAATGGCAAAATTTCAGTCTTTTTCTGGACGAGTAGTATTCCATTGTACATATATGTACCACATCTTCTTTACTCATTCATCTGTTGATGGACACTTAGGTTGTTTCCATATCTTGGCTATTGTAAATAGTGCTGCTATGGACATTGGGGTGCATATATCTTCCAGAATAAATATGTTTGTTTTCTTTAGGTATATACCCAAGAGTGGAATTGCTGGATCATATGGTAGTTCTATTTTTAGTTTTTTGAGGAACCTCCATACTGTTTTCCACAGTGGCTTCACCAAATTACATTCCCATCAACAGTATACAATGGTTCCCTTTTCTTCACATCCTCACCAACACTTGTTATTTGTGTTCTTTTTCATGATAGCTATTCTGACCAGTGAGAGGCGACAGCTTATTGTGGTTTTGACTTGCATTTCTCTGATGATTAATGATATTGAGCATCTTTTCGTGTGCCTTTTGGCCATCTGTATGTCTTCTTTGGGAAAATGTCTACTCAGGTCTTCTGCCTATTTTTTAAATCGGGTTGTATTTTTTTTTAACATCTTTATTGGAGTATGATTGCTTTACAATGGTGTGTTAGCTTCTGCTTTATAACAAAGTGAATCAGCTATACATATACATATATCCCTATATCCCCTCCCTCTTGTGTCTCCCTCCCACCTTCCCTGTCCCACCCCTCTAGGTGGTCACAAAGCACCGAGCTGATCTCCCTGTGCTATGCGGCTGCTTCCCACTAGCTATCTATTTTACATTTGGTAGTGTATATATGTCCATGCCACTCTCTCACTTCGTCCCAGCTTACCCTTCCCCCTCCCCGTGTCCTCAAGTGCATTCTCTACATCTGCGTCTTTATTCCTGTCCTGCCCCTAGGTTCTTCAGAACCTTTTTTTTTTTTTAAGATTCCATATATATGTGTTAGCATACGGTATTTATTTTTCTCTTTCTGACTTACTTCACTCTGTATGACAGACTGTAGGTCCATCCACCTCACTCCAGATAACTCAACTTCATTTCTTTTTATGGCTGAGTAATGGAATCTCTATTCTTAAATACTTTATAAACGAAGATAGAAAGTCCTAACCTAGAGATAGAAGGTAGAAAGAGACCCAGGAGACCATAACACTGAGCAGACAAATGAGACAAATTCAGAGGTGTGTCCACATTGTGAATCCTTGGGGGAGCAAGTGCATCTTTTAGGATGTTTACTGAAAATTGTCCAGACAGGATGGGCTGGAGAAATATGTTATCTTTATTCCTCGTAAAGAAGGATGCTTGAGAAAGCACGTCTGTTCTTCTGAATCTTTTCAAACAGGAAGTTAAGTTAAAGTATGATTTGTTTTGTTTTGTTTTTGTTTTTAATGTTAACTCTGAAGGCACTTGACCTCTTCTAAATCCTGAAGGCTTCAAAGAGCCATCAGAAAATGCCTTCTTTTCACAAACCCTGGAAAAGCAGAAAAACTGACCTTTTTTATGGCCTTATGTGTAAAATACAGAGCGAGACATACTGGGAAAG
>NW_006799533.1:30359-32805 GCF_000442215.2 Lipotes vexillifer
CCCCCTCCTTCCCCGGCAAGGGGCATGGGGTTGATCCCTGGTCAGGGAACTAAGATCGCGTTGTGTGGCCAAAAAAAAAAAAAAAAACAAAGTCAGAGGCAGAAGGTCTGACTCTAGTCCTGCCTCTGATACTAACTAGTTCAGTGACCTTAGGCAAGTCACTTAACTGCTACATATTCTCATTTACTCATTTTTTACTATTTAATTTTTGTACAATTTTTAAAAGGTTACACTCCATTTACAGTTATTACAAAATATTGGCTGTATTCCCCATGTTGTACAATGAATCCTTGGAACCTGCCTTACACCCAATAGTTTGTACTCCCACTCCTGTACCCTTATATTGCCCCCCCCCTCCCTTCCCACTGGTAACCACTGGTTTACGCTCTATATCTGTGTCATTCGCTCATCTTTTAAATGAGTAAGTTAGACTGTGTGATCCGGAGTTCTCTGCAGCTCTGACAAGTCATAGCTTACCAAATATTTACCGCCACGTGCTCCCTTAAGAGCTGCACAGCATATTTTATAGAGTGCTTCACACAAAGCCTTGCGCATACTACACGTGTAAAAATATTAAGGATATGAATTCTGCGGACTAAGTTAAATGATTATTATCTGTGCCGTGAGCTTCTCTTGCAAAGAGTCGTGAATTTTTAGGTTGGCATAGGCTTTAATTTTCTGATGAATAGAGTTGTGTTTCCTAGGTCTCTCTGGGTCGAGAATGGTACATACACACCATCTACACAGTAAGATCCAAAGACAACGCCAATCGAGGCCTTGGCAAACGAAGCGTGGAGTACCAATACCACTCTCTGGTGAGTAAAGGGAAGCCCCAGGCAACTTCCAAGAGCCGGAAGAAGAGGGAAATCAGGAGCACACCCCCGCTGGTGTGGGAAATCGGGGCTGAAAACAACCGAGGAACAAACATCCAACACATCGCCCTGGACCGCAGCAGCAGGAAGCAGATCCCCCAGGGGAGGGTTCCTCCTGACGGCGTCCTCCCCCGGGAGCTCAACCGTCCCACCTCTGAGGTCAGTCTGGTCATGGTGGTGGGAGGCGTCGCGGTGGGACTCCTCGCACTCTGCCTCACTGCCATGGCAGTGATGATGCGCCAGGGCAAGAGTGGCAGGAGAAAGGACACCCCCAAGGGCTCCGGCAGCACCGAGCCCATGATGCCCCCGCGGGGCCCCCGCAGCGACAGCTCAGAGGTTTGACGGCCACAGGTGGAATTCAACCTTTTCCTCAAGCGCGCAGGAAAAGACAATGGAAACCCAATGCTTCTGTCAACAGCAGAGAATTGGGGACTTCTGTGACAAAGCTGCTCAGAGGACCTGACTGTACTAGTGAACTTTGATTTGCATGCTGTCCGCTCGTTCAGGCATCAAAGGACAAATTCAGACCACAGACCACATCTTTCCTCTTGCCCAGAAGGCATCAAGTATGTATCCAGATGTACACAGAGCCATAGATGGACGGTGAGGAATGTACTTCTCATCTTAGGCATTTTCTCTACACAGTAGAGATGAACCTATTCAATGGTGCTAACAGACCCCTTCAGAAGTTTAAGAGGAGTCTATTGTTGCTATATTAGTATGTCTTGAAGGTGCAATTATCACATTGTTTATTCATTGTATAACAGTTTATTACTAACAAGGTTTTAAGTGGTAGTCTCGAAGAATGATGAATACACTGTTTATTGTGACAAGTTTTCTAATAGGCGAAGACAGCATGGAATTACGACCGAGGGTAGCTCAGCCCACAAATCACATTTTTTCCTACTGGAGAGAGAGTGGAAGGAAAGACAGAGGGACAGTAACCTACTCACTTCAATTTGGATTGCTTCTCATCTTCGTCGGACCTGTCTTGTTTCATTTGCTTATTTAATTTTAAATTAAACCAAAGAATATGTTAAGTGTGGAGAAAATTGCTGAAGGGTGACTGCTCTGTTCGGGTGCCTGGTCGGAAATAGAATTCTTGCATGATAATACGGTATTGGTGCTCATCGGAGAGGGTTGGCGACATTTTGATGATGAAGAAATGCCATAGAGTTAGATTCACATTTACAAGACAATGTTCTTTAAGAACTGAGCCTAGATGTTTGCAGTATTGAACCCATAAGTGATCAGGACAAATATCATTCTGACGGTGAAGGGAGAAAGTGGTATTTATTAATATAATATGTTTAACCAAAGTGCCTCTTACCTATACTTTACAGAATAAAAGAACATTTTAACAATGACACATGAGTTTAACCCTCACAACAGTATCACACAGCAAGGTCCAAAACTCAAATTGTCCAGAAGACATTTTATTAGCTTTCTAATAGACACCTGGTCCAAACGATGGAAATCCCTTCAACCGTCATTCCAGAGATGATCTTAGAGGTGGCCAGCATCACTGATCATATTCTTTTTTTTTTTTTTTTTTTTTTTGCCATGCCACGCAG
>NW_006799533.1:32868-36300 GCF_000442215.2 Lipotes vexillifer
TTTTTTTTTTTTTTTTTTTTTTTTTTTGGCCATGCCACGCAGCATGCGGGATCTTAGTTCTCCCACCAGGAATCGAACCTGTGCCCCCTGCAGTGGAAGTGCAAAGTCCTATCCACTGGACCGCCAGGGAAGTCCCGATCATATTCTTTGATCAAAGAAGAAAACTTCACTCTCTGGCATCTTCAGTTCAGTGAACTGATGCAGTGTGGCCCATCTTAGTACCTAAAAATATAACTTGTAATACTGCTTGCAGTGTTAGAAACCAAGGAACTTGAGTGAGCTTACTCGGCAAGCTTCTCGTTGTCTTTCTAAGAAATGTGCTTTCATCAAATAGCAGAATTTTCGATTGGAAAGGGAAAATGTCAGTAGTTTAGTGACCAATCTTCCAAAAGCTAGTAAATGTATTTCAAACGAAAATAAGGTCAGGAGAAAAAGAACCTGACCTAAAGACTAACCCTCAAGTGCTGCCTGGGGCCCTCTTTCATTTCTAGTTATAACCTGGCCAAGCTGGACATCCTGGTGGAATGGAGATTTTTAGAAGGCTAACCTCTCCTCAGGTCATACAGTCGTTTCCAGCTTGGTGTCTGTGAGCACCAACCATCTCTTGATTGAAAAAGGGAAGTGACACTGGTGCTGGGAGAGAGGCCAAATGTATCCAATACTTGCCTCTCTTCTTTGGGGCAGCTCTGCACTTGGCATTCGAAGTCTTTTAAAGGATAGAGTAGACCGTATTCTCCTTCCACTGGGGAATATACAAATGCCACCTACAACTCAAAGGTCTCCCAAAGGACTTATATAAAGAGAAAGTACTGTATAACCCAGGAGATCGCTTATCAAATAAACATTAATACTTTCTTAATGATCCCTTTTCTTTTTCTTTGGCTACCTCGTAACTTGTATAGGAATGAGCATGACTTAAGCAACTTCAAATAGTGTGTGGACTTTTTACTATTTACCATTGGATTCAGTGTGTGTAGACTGTTAGAACCTAAGTACTCTCAGCTGACTTTATGTTACGTTAGTAGTTAAGATGCTTCTGAGCCTGACTGTCATACAGCCTTAGGGGTCTCTGTGACTAAATGTGTTATCAATGAAGCATCATTACAAGAAGTCTACTTTGAGCCTTTGAGCCAGGCTGGTTTTTTACCAAATTTCTCTCTACAGTGAGCTGTTCTAATGAGACGACTTTGGATGAATTGGAGTGCTTATACAATACAGAACACATCCTTTCCTAACAAAGAAAAATCTCTCCCTCTCTGCCCATCTCCTTCTTTCTCTCCTTCTGCTCATCTTCCTTCCTTTCCTCCCAGTGAAAAAAGAGAGTCTGTGGGAAATAAGCAGAGTTTCTTAAGTGTAAACTTGGATTTCTGCATCATTTTCTCAATATTTATGTACTTAATATGTGACTTCATAGACATTTAATCAAAAACTCTTTTTAGTGGAAAAGAGAATCAAACACAATGCTTTGTTGTGCAATAAAAACAGATCCTTAGTTTCAACATTTTGTTTTTAGAGAATTATTCTGGTACAGTCAGAATGAATACATGAAATAACTTCCATAGAGGACAGGATATAAGCAGTAATAGCTCCTTAGATACTCACAGCTTCTGACTCCAATGAAAACAAGGTCTTGTTGACATTATATAGTAAACACAAAACACAAAACAGTATTAAGCTTTAGTGGCTCACCTGGTATATGAACCATGACACATGAAAACATCTAAGTGTGTTTTAACAATGGTTTTATTTATTTCAGTTAATTCCCTCAGTTAATGTTTACCAAATGCTCCCCTAGGATTAGCCACTTTGAGAGATTACATGGAAACCAAGCTACTCTCCCTGCCCTCGGGCAGGTTGCGGCAGAGTGTGGCTCTTTCTTTGGACTAAAGGGATCAAGATTTGTATTGGTTTCTCTCCTGGACAAACAACACACCAGGCGCATCTGTGAACTATAATTTAAAAATCTCTCTAGAGGACCAGCAGTAGAGTCTACTCTTCTGCATCTAAGGAACCCCACATGTTATGGATCATTCTGAACACAACTCTAATACAAAAGATTTCAAATCAGTAATTTAATGGAATCATCCTTTGCAAACCCACTCAGAGAACGTACATTGCAGAGATGTAGGTGGCCCTGCATATTCTTTTCCTCTTGTTGGAAGACAGACCCCCTTTATTCCAAGAATGGGATATAACACCTAAACTCTTTTCTAGTTCTGTAACGTCACCAGCACCTCCTGAAGTCCACTCTTTCACAAGCATCACAATGTGTGAACATGAGGACAGGTCAGCTGGAATTCTGCTCATACTGCTGCAGAGCATTTGCGACAAGAGGACCAACTCTTGTGAAGGGATTCAGCTCTGTAAGCAACAAAAGAGCCTCTTTATCAAGTCATCTTACCTCTAATTGTTTTCCAAGGTACCAACTCCAAAGTCAACTTTAAAAATGAGAACAGAACTGTGTAAAACCCACAGAGAGCCTTTCCTCATACAAATCAGTGCTAAAGGGTAAAGCAGCCCCCAACTGAGAAATTAAATTAGAGTAACAACAGAGTGAAATGTAATGACATTTAGATTTTAAGAGTTGGAAATTTGATTTCAGCTACTGCTTTGAAAATATCTATTTAGTATCAACTTAAAAACCAACTTAGTCCTTTAATAGGAAAACAAACATTTTTTAAGATGCAAATGGTTTACAGATTAGAAATTTACATAATTGTATTAATTTGAAAACAAGCACATTATGGTTCTTTGAAACTTTCATTTTTTTTCTAGCCATGAGAGCAATAATAAAAGGATGAAAACAGGTGTCTTCACTCACCATATGGCAAATGAATGGGACTCAAAGATTCCACATTCCAACTTGTCAAGGCTTACAAATGTATCATTTGGCCAGAAACTATAAATACTACTGTTATCTCTCTCTCACTCTCTCTCTCTCTCTCTCTCTCTCTCTCTCTCTCTCTCTCACACACACACACACACACACACACACACACGTGCATAAAAAAACAGCCCAACAACTCATATCTAGAAAACAACGACCCAAAAAACATAGTTCTACCCGAAAATGCCCATTTTGAAGATTTTCAAGGTCAACGCAATTGTCATTTGTAAAAACAGACTATAGTGGGAGTTTCTTTGACATTAATTCAAAGGCTAATATATTTCCTTAAGATTTTTCTCCTAGAATTGATCCCAGTGTTACATGGTAATGACACAGGAATTCTTAAGAAAATGTCTTCCACACGTTCGAAATATTCCTCACTGTTTATTTCTCTTTGTTTCCATATCCTTGGATATTAAGAACATAATACTTTGAGATTTTGATAGTTATTTTTATTTTGATAAGAGATTTTAAAACAGAAGTGCATGGTATTTTCCTACAGTTTTTACTAGAAAGATTACACAGAAACATTTTAAATAGGGAAA
>NW_006799533.1:36555-40893 GCF_000442215.2 Lipotes vexillifer
CCGGGGCACGAACCCGTGTCCGCTGCATCGGCAGGCGGACTCTCAACCACTGCGCCACTAGGGAAGCCCAACTTTACACACTTTTAAACAGTTTTGCTTTCTTCCCGATCTTTCAAGTGCATTTATTTTCTTTTCCCTGTTATTTGTGTGCATTTTCTTCAGTACTGTTTTGCTAAAGAACAAATACAACAACATCAAAAACAACTGCTGTAGCAACAACATCTACTTTTACTTTGTTTTCTTTCCTTTTTCCTTCCTTTCTTTTCTTCTTTCTGTCATGGGCTTTGTTTTTTTCTCTCTCTGAGATTTGTCGTTCTTCCAGTACTGTTTCCCTTTTAGTTTTGAAACCATTACCATTTTCACTAAATCATTAGCATTCCCATTCATCTGAAAGCTGGCAAGTGAGCACAGGGTTTTCGCTGTAGCCCTTCTTTAGAAAATGTTCAGGCTTTTGGATGAAGGAAAAGAAGGAACTTCCTGCAACGTGATGCTTCAAAAGCATCACGTTGAATAATGTGATGACAATCTGTGCCTTGCTCTTCTCTCAGTGGAGGTTCAACATTGACATTTAAGATGTAAAAAAGAATCCCTGTAAGACTTTAATTGAGTAAGAATAAAAGGTCAAAGATCACACAGATGAAGTTGTTTTGGATGACTGAATACTTTGTGATGAAATAAATGGCAAAAAAGTTATTAAAGTGTTAACAGCGTTGAAGTGTGGACATTTAAAATTGTAATCATCAGATGCACGAGACTTATACTACCCAGACGTGGCCTCCACTGGTTACATGACTCCTTGAACACTCTAAGTGAGTTTCTACTACAGATATTTATTTTTTCTGATGTTTGGCCCTGTAACACAGGAAATGTCAGGGCTGTACCTTAAGAAAGAAGAAAGAAAAGAGAAATGTAAACTTTAAAAACTAACATGAAAAATCAAGTCCATTATAATAAAAACCACTTAAAATATAGAAAGGCAATTACTGGTAAGACTAAGAGAAAATTTGTGTAGGGGCTCACATTAAGCAGATTCCAAAAAGTAGTACAAAGCAGAATCTTTCTCAGTGGCCTCAGGAATTCAAGCTTTTGGCAAGATATTTTAAGCCCATTTGTCTATACAAAAAAAAACTTTATCCTGGACAGGGAACTGTATGTTTTATAATCATTTTAAGTGCCTGCTTCTGTACCAAGCGCCCTCAAAAACACTCAGCAAATTTATATTTATCTAGCCACTGAGTGACATAACTGTGTGTAATAGAATTATTCACAGAACTTAATAGCCTTTGTGATTTTCCCACGGGAATTCTTCAAAAACATTCAGGGTCTAGTTTTTTTTCATCTGTTTACTAGGGCACTGCGTATTTGCTGGATATTGAAGTTTATCCCTGGGAATTCAATTATGCAAATAATTTGGAGCCATTCAGTCTTAAATCCATGTCTAAAATAATTCTTGCTACCACTTGCACCTGTTTTCCTTCAAAATATATCACATGTTGAACATAAATAAAGCCCATATAAATATAAAAGTGTTAAAATGGCCAAGTTATAGTGGTGCATTTTATAACTTTCATTCACACTAAAATCACAGAATCCCTGTGGTCTGCAATGAGTGGCAGTTATTTCCATTCTGGTTCTAGAGACTTGAGGTTCTGCAGGCTTTCACCCTGGGATCTGTGCTCCCACTACCTCCTTAGTGCTGGTGGTAAAATGTTGCGCTCCTCTGGGTCCTAGTGTCTGCCCACCCATTGTAGACAGGGGCAATGTAGAGTTAGAGGCAACAAGATATTTAGGTGACTAACATTTTGTCCCGGGGAGCAGGGTGATATGACCTTGCTAAGCTCTGAAACTCTGCCCGGCTACACTGGTGAGGATGAATCAACTGATCTGATCTATTGCCGGGTGTCTTTACTCCCAAGGAGACTAGTCACTTTTATGCAAAATTAACCTAACTCAATCATTACTTGATTTGTTTTTAATATCATTTGATTAATTTGAAATTAATCATTTATTAATTTTAAATTAATTCGTATTTTAATTTAACACCAGAAGGAAATGCAAAGACAGCCCCTTATAACTGTTGAAGACAAATCCCCCCAAAGGGGCAAAATACACAAAAGAAGGCAGAGTCGGAGGAAGAGAACTCCTGTGTCAAAGGTCTTCCGGCACTTCCAAGGCTCAGGGGAGAAGTGGTCATGTTTTAGCAAAAATGTTGTGATCAGCAACGGAAATGTGTGGCTCAATCAGTCCTCACCATAGGAGAAAAAGAAGGTGTGTGTGGTAGGGAAATTTCCAAGCTGCATGGGACAAAGCCTGACCTCCAGGATGTTGGGGAAGGGAACCAAGGAAAGGAAGATTCATGATCCAGCCCCACCAGAATATTGACGGTGGAAGGTAGGATCTCCCTGCCAGAAAGTCACAACCAGCACACAGGCACCCAATTTAAAGGAAAAGCCCCCAAACCACATTTAGTCAAAGTGGACCTGACTAGAAAAAAAGTCACCAGGAGCACAGTCAGGCCCGTTTGAGACTACCCTCTACTGATTCCTCCCTAACCGCCCCCCCAAGCCAGGAAACTGCCCCAAAGGAAGTTTGATAGGAAGCTTTGAAAATCCTGTTCCCAACAGCTCCCAAAGCATTTCAGGATGTTAAGATCTCATCCTAGAAATTTAAATGTGACTAATTGCAAATTGACAAAAGGTAGTAGAGAAGGTTACTGGACAGAATAAGATTATATCCAAAGGAAATTGGGGAAGGTCAGAGATGCATGCAGGGTACTCACCAGGGGAAGAATATTTGGACAAGGGTATAGGCAAAAAAAGGTCAGAACATTTCCCCAGACCTCCCTCAGAGTTGAAACCGTTCAGAAGACAAAGAGTCAGAAACACATAGGCTGCATTAGAACACATGAGAGCTGAGGCCTGACGTCGTTCTGCCACTTCTGATGAGGACCCCCATCCCCTTCCACAGCACTGGCACCATTTGGCTTGAATTCTAGAGAGACCACTAAATCAAGAGGCACTGCTGATACCCAAGTGGCAGAAGAGAAGGCCTCAAAGGCAGTGGCCTGAATCAAAGAAGCTTTGTTTATAATTTACAGATGGATGATTTTCTGTTGGAACGACCTACACAGCATATTATTTCCAGGGCATTTCCTGTACATTAAAACAGGGGTCTGCTCTGTGTGGATGAATTCTCTAATTCATCTCCTTGGAGATGAGCCCTCCTTCTATGGAGATGAGGACCCCAGGCTCATGACTTGGTGTCTTTAAACCTAAGTTTTATTACAATTCAGGTACGACACAGCCAACAGGTCAAGAGACAGCTGCCATTGAAAAGATAGCTTAATTATACTCACAGATCCCAGGAGGAGCTGGCACACTGCATGGACCACCAGGGCACTAGGGGAGCAACAGTGTACATCAGGAGGCAAGGGACTTCCCTGGTGGCGCAGTGGTTGGGAATCTGCCTGCCAGTGCAGGGGGCACAGGTTCGATCCCTGGTCCGGGAGGATCCCACACGCCGCGGAGCAGCTGGGCCCATGTGCCGCAACTACTGAGCCTGCGCTCTGGAGCCTGTGCTCCGCAACAACAGAGGCCACAGCGGTGAGAAGACCGCGCACCGCAGCGAGAGATGGCCCCCGCTCACGCAGCAACAGAGACCCAATACAGCCAAAAATAAATTAATTAATTTAAAAAAAATCAGGAGGCAAAAGGAGCAAAGGCAAAGTGCAGGCAAGAGCGTTTATCGTGGTTTCCATGGGAAGGAATGGATGAGGCAGGTAAACGGTTTAGGATTTTCTGGTTTGAATCATTTCGCTGGGCCCTAGGACACTGAGCTGTCCCTGATTATCTGGTACCTGGTGCTGGGGTGATGAGGGCAGATGGTATGGCCCAGGGTGTGAGGGCCAGATAAAGGAGGCGGTGGGGTTAGGAGCTCTGAATTGTTTGGTTTGCGTATGAAAGGCACAAATGTCTAGGAATTGATTAGTCCTCTTTGACTGTCTTAAGGGCAGAGTTAAGTAGATTCTAGAAGAAGGCCTAGGATCTTTTCATCTCAACTCCCAAGATATTTAATTATACTCCAAATCACAGCAATAAGCACAAAGACCTTCAAAACCAAAGTCAAACTGATAAAAATTTTAGACTATTTCTTTCCTCCTCGCAAATAGCACTCAA
This sequence comes from Lipotes vexillifer, assembly GCF_000442215.2. Lineage (NCBI taxonomy): Eukaryota > Metazoa > Chordata > Mammalia > Artiodactyla > Lipotidae > Lipotes > Lipotes vexillifer. Next base: position 40,731 of record NW_006799533.1, read on the forward strand.
ATCCCTCAGCAAAAGGTAAAAGAAGGGATAGCAAAGTTTGTGAGAAGCAATGAGGAGTCTTCTGTCCCAGCTGTGTCCAGCCCCCCAGGCCCTCAGTCCAGCCACGGCAAGTTCCTAGGAGTTGTGAGCAGAGAAACAAGACATGGGCGGTGGGCGGTGGGGG
>NW_006799533.1:41052-45860 GCF_000442215.2 Lipotes vexillifer
TCTCCGTGACGTTGCAGCAGCCTGAGGCCCGCCGTGTGTTCTCCCTGAGAAATTGTCCCTGGATCCCGGGAACCTGGCAGTGGCGGGGGGGGGGGGGGGGCGCGGTGGGGGTAGCAGGTGGCTGGATGGGCCTTTTTTAATGTTTCAGAGGAAATCTGAAATGAGTGAATTTTTGGCCAGTGAACAGGGGAGGCCCTTTTGCCAAACTTACTAATTAATAAATCATTTGTTTTTATAAGGCAATGAATACAATGTCCAAATAGCCAAGAAACAGTCATAGGGGATTTTCAATTCAGTTTGAATTTCTACCCAAAGTAACATTAATTACTGATCATATTTCCTGGAATTGCTGTTTTCCCCACAATCTGCTAGTGAATTGACTTTCTTCTTTAACTTAAAGGTCAAAAAAACCCAAAACAAATTGGAGATAAGCCCCATCCTGCCCCTGCCACTACATGGAGGGACAGACAAATATTAACACAGAGTCAAGCTCCTCAAATGTACTGTGGCCTGCGCTTCTCTCTCTAAAGGTGTCTTGCCTCCCTCTTTTATACCTAAGATAATTGACAGGGATGTCATCCAATTCACATTTTTCTTTTGTGATTTGGAGCACTGAGGAGGGATTTCTCCCTTTTCTAACAGATACTACAACGTTACAAGCAAGCAAAAATTATGTTGACAGAGGAATTTCTATCCTGGCTGATTAAAAAAAAAAAAAAAAGATGAAACAACTTCTGGAAATATTTAATAGTTGTGTTCTCTCTCCTGGACTTAGTTTTGAGCGCCCGGCCTTTCTGCGGCAGATTAACAAGTCCATAGGTTCAGAGACGAAGGCTGAGGTAGGGTTCCACCCCTGCAGGAAGGAGGGCGAGTTTATGATTCTCTGTAACACCAGTTAATGGAGCATCTGGAGTCTTATCTCATGTTTTCCCAGATTCCAGATTTCCCAACATCAGTCAAGCAGTCCTGACTTTTATTGAAGAGACAGTCTGTCTAGAGATATTACTGTTTCCTTAAGCAACTCAAAAAGACAATAAAAAGACAAAACAAAGAAAAAGCCACAGGGTTAGTTCAACTATTCTGTAAGCTGACTTCAGAAAGAAAACTTTTATTCTATTTCTTAGGTATATCACACATATTACAAAGAGGGGATAAATGGCATTATATGATTTTTGATCAGAAAATGGATTCCATTTTGACAGAATCCTGGAGAACACCAAGACATTCTGGCCTATAGAAATTTACCATAATTTTATTGACTGCATAAAATCCAGGGACATACACTGGGATCAATGTGGACTCTGGATTGGGCTGGATTCAAAGAAATAAATTTTCACAAAAATTCTCCTGATGAAATACTACATTATCTTCAAATCTCCGCTCAATTACATTTCTTCCTATTACTCATTAAAAAGAAAAGGCTGTGAGGGGTTCCTTCCATTGTCTGCCTTCCTAGGACCTCACTGTCTTTCTGATATCTCATGTTATTTATCAGCACCATTTGGATTCCACATGTTGGCAACCTACCACATGGATTCTATACCGAATTAGAAGATTCATGTTATTTAATTTTAAGTATCAGGGAGGGATATGTTATTGTTAAATGAGTAAGACTGAGTCCACTAAGAGGCCTCAAGGAGCTTAGGGTCCAACTGAGGAAGCCAGACTTAGCATATGATGAGTATCAGTTAAATACATCTGTGTGAGATATCAGTAAATAACCAGGACATGTATGTGCCACGGAAGACAGGGAAGGGGTCTGCAGGTGTACCGAGGAAGACTTCAAGGGAGAATTGAGACTAATGGATGGGTTGGGTTTGGACTAAGAGAACCCAGAGGCAGGCTTAATTTATAAGCTGTCTGATCAGTTTTGAGCAACTTTTCAATTAGATGTTTAATTAGAGACAAGGGATGAGACAGATAGGAAGTTTGTGGCTAGACTATGAAGAACTTTGAGGGCACAGGTTAAGACTAAGGAGTAAGGTCAATATAAAAAATTGTTTTTTGCACTTAATAGTGACCAGGCATATGGTAGATTCTCAAGTTTTTGTTGAATAACCATATAGTTAATGAAAGAAGTTTCTTCTTTATAAGAGACTTTCAGGAGAAGATCTGAGAAAGACTGAATTAGAAAAAATACCATTTGCAACTCAATGAGAATAATGTAACTGGGCAAAACAGATGCTAAAAATGTTATGAGAAATATGGATTGGGGGCTTCCCTGGTGGCACAGTGGTTAAGAATCCGCCTGCCAATGCAGGGGACATGGGTTCGATTCCTGGTCCGGGAAGATGCCACATGCTGCGGAGCAACTAAGCCCGTGCACCACAACTACTGAGCCTGAGCTCTAGAGCCCGCCAGCCACGAGCCACAACTACTGAGTCCGTGTGCCACAATTACTTAAGCCCGCGTGCCTAGAGCCCACTCTCCGCAACAAGAGAAGCCACCTCAATGAGAAGCCCACGCACTACAACGAAGAGTGGCCCCCGCCCGCCGCAACTAGAGAAAAGCCGGCGCACAGCAACGGAGACCCAATGCAGCCAAAAATTAAATTAAATTAAAGAAAAAAAAAACAAGAAATATCGATGGGGAACTGAACAGCTGGTGACAGTCAGCATCACCAAGTGAGACAGCCAGACGCTGAGTGTGCCCTGATGGGATCCAGGAGGACGTGCTGGGCTACACATGCTGTTGCCAAAACTGGTCCTGAATGGAATCACGCTTCCAGATCTAATTAACCAGTTTACTGGAAACGATGCTAAACAACATCGACAAAATTCAGAAAGGGGAAATTCTAGAGGACAAACAACCTAGTTTCTCCAACAAACAAAGGGCACATTAAGAAACAGGGGCTGTGAACATGTAGGTTAAGTGAAATTAAGAGGCCAATGAAACAAAAGCCCTCTCTGTGAGAACTTAGGGTTCTTAACTCAAGCAACCTACAGGGAAAAAGATATTTTTAAGAAGATTGGAGACATTTTAACATGAACTGAGTATTAGATGATATTACATAACACATAGTTCTTGCTGATTACAGTTACGTACTGGTTTACATGATATAGCGTCTGAAAATCTCCAGAGATGAAGTGACCACCAAAATTATTGGCTGCAGAACCACGCTGTGCTGCTAGATCATCACCAGCAAAACGCGTGTCACGTACCCCTGCCTCTCTCCCATTTAATTCTGTTCCAAACTCAGGCCACACACCTGTGCATTTCATTGGATAAATCTAATAAACATCTGTAATGGTAGCTTTATTTCACCCTTTAGGACATTAAAGGCCAGGCTTTGCTGGCTAGATCACAGAGTTTTGTGTAAGAGACATCCAGACAGGAAGAGAAAGGGCTGGGAACTTACCCTGTTCTATTATCAGAGGACAGTGGGAAAAGGGGGTTAAGAGAGAGAGAGACAGAGAGACAGAGAGATGGTGGAGGGGAAGGAGCGAGTGACTGGGAGGCTGATTAGGTAAGTGAGGATCACAGAAAGAGCAGGTGGGAGCTTGCCCCCCCCCCCACCATTTCCCACTTAAGACTCTGGAAAGAGATCACCTCTCCAGGGGTCCCTGTTCCAAGGCTGCGCACAGCCACATACACTAGCGAACAGTACCGGCGATGTCCACAGCCACTAGAAATTGTATTGGCCCAGCAACTAAGGGGCAATGCCTGGGGCAACAAGGGGGGACTTCAGACTCTGCCTCAGCAGTATGGTCAGTGTCACGCCTTGCCTGTCGTTAAAACAGGAAAACCACCTGAAGGGGGTTCTCTGCACTGGCTTAAATGCGGTGGTGCTGGGACTGCATCTCGAGAAGGTTAGACACTTCCTTCTCTCCAAAGAAGTTGTCAATTATTTCTCCCTCCTAACTGCGCCCTCCCTTCCACCTTCCCTTGCCCAGAAGGAAAACACTTTAGCCTTACTCTGGGGGCAAGTGTGACTGTGTGTTGAATAGCACCCTTGACACTCACATTCCAGGAGAGCTCTGACCTTTCCTGATGCTTCAACAGTCCTCTGCCCCCAGATGCACTTACTTTCAAAGGAGCCCTCTTGAATCAGCCGTCAGTAGCTAACATGGTAAATGGCCTACGGTGAATGCTAAAGAGTTAATGAAGCTGAATGCTGGAAGGAGGAAAGCAATTTGAATCTTCTGGAGAGTTTTCAAACCACGCCTGCCGCAGCCAGAGATTCTGCTAGAGCTCTCACACCCCCATCCCCAGCCCATGGGATGTGAGCGGGCTGTTTGTTTTGAAAAGGAACTTCCAGTGAGTGAGAGAATGATGACCTTCAGGGAGAGCCACTAGTTTAGAGCTTGCTGTATGCTGACAGGAAAGATTTGCATTTTCAGTGCCATCACACAAACCCAAAGAAGGGATAACTGAAGACTGCTGGGACTGGCTAGGAAAAGATTTGGGCAGCAAGATATCCTTGTATAAGCAGGGCCCCCCTGCTCAGGTGTTCCTCAGTGCCACAGCTGCCCTGGCCCGTGCTGAGTCTCTGCGCCACTGTCCATGAGACGTAGGGTCACTGGTGAGGTATCTACCTGGTGTGACTTCCTGGACCCAGATACTGGCTGGCGTGGAGGAACTATGCTAGATTTCTGTCTGTTAAAGTGCAAATATTTGCCCTATAAGAAAAAAATCTGAACGTCAGTGAGTTTAAAAATGAGTACTAGAGGGCCTCCCTGGTGGCGCAGTGGTTGAGAGTCCGCCCGCCGATGCAGGGGACACGGGTTCGTGCCCTGGTCCGGGAGGATCCCACATGCCGTGGAGCGGCTGGGCCCGTGAGCCGTGGCCGCTGAGCCTGCGCGCCCGGA
>NW_006799533.1:45910-58178 GCF_000442215.2 Lipotes vexillifer
TGGGAGGATCCCATGTGCCGCGGAGCGGCTGGGCCCGTGGGCCATGGCCGCTGGACCTGCGCATCTGGAGGTTGTGCTCCACAGCGGGAGGGGCCACAACAGTGGGAGGCCCGCGTACGGCCAAAAAAAAAAAAAAATGAGTACTAGAGTCAGTAGAATCTACTGAAAAATTCATAAGCCGTGAATTGAACAAAAATCTTATCAAGTATGATATGGGTTTCATGGGAAAAATAAGTTACAAAACCAAAGGTAGAGTGGGATCCCCATTTTGCATTTATATGAAGATAATACCTGTCTGTTGAGGGAAGCACGTGGAGGGGATGTGAGTGGAGATGGGGGTAGATGGAGGGGGAGGGATGTGAGAGTAGGGGTGATGCCAGGAGTGTGGGGGTGTGTGGAAGGGAGTGTGAGTGTGTCGGGGTTTGTGTGCACACGTGTGTGCATGCTCTCACAGGCCTAAACACAGAGAAAACTATAGTGGGCACCCAGACTTCTAAAACCTTGAAGGTTGGTATTGAAGGCAAAAAAGCGGTGCAAGGGTCCTGTCACTTCTCCACCCAGTTCCCCCAGTAAAACTCAATGATATTTAAGAGCAAGAACTTTGGAGTCAGACCTGGTTTTCAATCCTAACCCAACGCTCACTAGCTGAGGGACCCTGGACAAGTTATTCAGCTTCTTGACATCATTCTCTCATCTGTAAAACAAGGATATTTCTTAGCATCCATATGGGACTGAGCACAGTGTCACACATGGCAGACATTCAATAACTGGTAACTTTAAAAACTTCTAGCCCATTGCTCAAAATGGATCCCGAAAGAAAACTGCACCATGGCAACAAAATAATCTCCAAGAGAGCAATTTTGAAAATATATGCACATTCTATGGCTTCTTTATTTTTAAGAGGTTTTTTGTTTTTTTGGTTTTTAGAGAGGAAGAATAGAGTTTGCAAACTATTCTTGATGACTTGGGGCTCTTGGGACTAATGATACAGTGAAAACATGAAGTCCACAGGCTAATGTTCCCCAGGGATTTCTACCAACCAAACCTTTTACAAGCGTCCTCACTTGTAAGCAAATAAACTGACTGGAGCTTGCAGCCTCCTTATGCCTTGTCTCACCCTGTGACAAAGGTGCTGGGAGGCTGAGATTGGCCACCAGTCCCAGCAGGATGACACACAACCAGAGAGTTGAATGCAATCTGCCTAGAGGAGGTGGTGATAAATTTGCAGCCGTTAGTTTTTTGTTTTTTCTTCAGGTGGAATAATCTTTATTTTTACTAAATGGTTAGTCTTCTAAATAATTAGAAAGCTTCTATAAAATTAGTATTTCTAGGTGATTTCTGAATTATATATTACTTCTATTTTTCTCTTTTCTTTTTACTGGAGTAAAATTGCTTTACAATGTTGTGTTAGTTTCTGCTGTACAACGAAGTGCATCAGCTATGTGTATACATATATCCCCTCCCTCCTGGACCTCCCTCCTACCCATCCCACCCATCTAGGTCATCACAGAGCACCGAGCTGAGCGCCCCATGCTATACCACATGTTCCCACTAGCTAGCTATTTTATACATGATAGTGTGTTTAACATCAAAATCAATCACAATTTTAAGCATTGTGGGGTTTTGCTGTAACGATTGGAAATTTAGCCAATAATAAATTTAGCCAACTTTGGAATTAGGAAGCAAATAGCTAAGTATTGGAAATTTAGCCAATAATCACTTTGGAATTATACAGCAAATAGCTAGTGGAAATATGTGTTACTTTGCAGATTATCTAGAGGGCTTCTTAAACCCATTAAAAAGTAATTCTGGGGCTTCCTTGGTGGCGCAGTGGTTAAGAATTCGCCTGCCAATGCAGGGGACACGGGTTCGAGCCCTGGTCTGGGAAGATCCCACATGCCATGGAGCAACGAAGCCCGTGCACCAAAACTACTGAGCCTGCGCTCTAGAGCCCGCGAGCTGCAACTACTGACCCCTGTGCCACAACTACTGAAGCCCATGCACCTAGAGCCCGCGCTCCGCAAGAAGAGAAGCCACCGCAATGAGAAGCCTGCACACCACAACGAAGAGTAGCCCGGCTCACCGCAACTAGAGAAAGCCCGCACGCAGCAACGAAGACCCAGTGCGGCCAAAAATAAATAAGTAAAATAAATAAATAAATTTTTGAAAAAGTAATTTCCCCCAGCTACTACAAGAAAGTTCCTGCTCTAAGTCAGGGAAACCTACTCACTGATTCTCATAAGAATAATGCAAAGTACTTTTATGTTCTTAAAAATAAAAGTAGTATACGGCCCTTCTTTTTTCTTTTTCTTTTTCTTTTTTTATAGCCTCTGTAGCATCTCCCTGCTAATGCTGTTCCAGCTGTAGAGTTACTGGGCCTAAACAGTGTTGAAATTCTCGACACTTCTAACTGCTGGTCTCCATAGGAACAGATATGCCTCCCTAAGCAATGGCTGGCTGCAGCAGGAGGGTCTCAGGTTCTGTTAGGGACCTTCTTGTGGTTATTGTAGCTGATGCCACCAATGCCCTCTAGTACATTCATGGGCAGAGGAAACACAATGGTGGAATTCTTCTCTGTGGCGACGGTGGTTAAGGTCTGCAGGTAACGCAGCTGGAGGGCGATGGGGGACTCAGCCAGCACCATGGATGCTGACTTCAGGGCTTTAGACGCATTCATTTCTCCTTCTGCTGCAAGGACCTAAATCGACAGAAATCAAAGCCTTTAGACAGCTTACAGCTGTCACCAGTGCTTTCTTTTCATGGGTCCGCACTGATACCTCTCTCCCAGCCCCTACTTGGCCACCCATGTTTCATCTGCTTACTCCTTTGGCAAGGATTAGAGTTTCACATCCTAATGTGATGAGAGAAATTGGAGAAGGTTGCAGGAAGCAGGGAGATAGCTCACAAATTATGAGTCCTTAGATTTCATTCTCAAACAAAATAAAAGCGCTGCCTTTAACCCAAACAAATACAGGTCCATCTACCCTGGTGATGCTCTTGAATCACCATGGAGCCTCACCACTGGCTGCTTTCGTTTTCAGAGAAGTCTGAAATTCAAGGCCTCCAACGGGCTTTTTTTCTGTCCTTTTTACTTATCATAGATTTTTTTTTAGATTTCATTCTGTTGCCAATTTTGTCTCATTCTTACAATGTAAGGATTGTTTCAAGTTCTCCCCGCTCTTGATTGCAAGCAGCAGCAACTGCCAGTCTGCAAACCCTCACTGGAACTCTCCCAAGTGCCCTGTTCCTCCTCTGGTTCTCAGACTGCCCAAGGATGACTGGAACTCAGCTGCCCCTCCGTGGGCACTCACTGCCCACGTGCAAAAGCGACTCCCAGGCTTCCCTGGTGGTGCAGTGGGTGAGAATCTGCCTGCTAATGCAGGGGACACGGGTTCGAGCCCTGGTCTGGGAGAATCCCGAATGCCGCGGAGCAACTGGGCCCGTGAGCCACAACTACTGAGCCTGCGCGTCTGGAGCCTGTGCTCCGCAACAAGAGAGGCCGCGACAGTGAGAGGCCCGCGCACCGCGATGAAGAGTGGCCCCCGCTTGCCGCAAGTAGAGAAAGCCCTCGCACAGAAGCGAAGACCCAACACAGCAAAAATAAATAAATTAATTAATAAACTCCTACCCCCAACATCTTCTTTAAATAATTAATTAATTAATTAATTAATTGTTAAAAAAAAAAGTGACTCACAAGTCAACTGCTTAGAAGCTGCTGGAGCTTAGCAGAGAAACCAGAGATACAGTAGAGGGAAACCTCCCTCGAGTCCCAAGTATGATTCCAAAGGGGGTACTTGGAGGCTTCTAATCTTAATTGGCTTCTGATACTTCAGGAAACCCATCCACACAGATATGAGGGCTATGGATCCAACAGACTCACGGACACTCCAGACCAAGATCCAACAGACTCACGGACACTCCAGACCAAGATCCAGCAGACTCACGGACACTCCAGACCAAGATCCAACAGACTCACGGACACTCCAGACCTCACATTTTGTAATTCTAACCTGCATTGTAGTCACCCCCCTCCTCTTAATTCAGTTCACTTAACACACTAGAAGGAAGATGCTCCAAAGACAGGCAGCAAGTTGCTACCTCAGAATCATCAGCTGTATAAAAATGCAGGTTCCTGGGCCCACCAGAGGCTCTACTTCTCTGAGTCTGAGGTGAGGCCTGGGAATCGGTGTTTCTCTCTAGGAGGCTCTGCTGTGTGGCCAGAGTGGGGACCCACCTGGCTAAGTCACTGAGTATGCTGCCGAGCACCCTTGACCCAAGACCTAATACCAAGCTTCCTCAAGGTGCATTAAGCTGCCTATGAGCTTCTAACTCAAGGGGAAATTCTCAGTAAAAACTGTGAAAAAGAAACCCTCTTCTTATTGAAATCGTTGAGGGGACCTGAGCTTCCTTTCAAGCTCCATCCTTGTTGGCTCCAAGGCTGGGAAGCTCGCCCTCCAGTGCAGATGGAGTCGCCCTTAACCTGGCCCTGGCCTCCCAGGTGGCCTTGGCCTCAGCAGCCATGGACCTCTGCAACTGCCCAGGAATCCGGATGTCTTTGATTTCCACTTGGGCCACCTGCATCCCCCACAGCTTGGTGGCATCATCACGTAAAGTCTGTTTCCAAGTCAAAAGAAAGGTCGTTGATCAGAAGACAGGTGTGCAATCGAAGTTTCTGATATATGTTATATATGCAAGAAAAGTCCTCTTCTTTTTCTCCTTCTGTATTTACAGCATTTGTAGTGAGACGGTTTGGAAAGGGGATAGGAGTTCTTACCGCCCACTTCCTGGCATTGAAGTGAATCCTGGGAAGGATTCAGAAACAAAACTTGATAGGTCTTTTAATAGGTGGTCTCTCAGCAGGTCCACCCCAAACCATTCCTAATGAAGTATATACTATCCATCTAGATTTGAGCAAATACCCCACATTTTCTTGTCACTGACACCAAACTGGCAGCAATGGATTTTGTCCTGGTTCTGCCATTTGCAGCTGTGAATCATTGGGCCCATTACTTAACCTTTCTGATTCTCAGTTTTCATACTATAAAAGGTTTTCTTTCAGGATTGTCATGAGTTTTGGCGATAACACAGGTTAAAATATCTATCGGTGCCCAGCAATAACTCAGTACATATTATCACTGGGTACTTTCTGAGATATTATTTGTCTTGCTCTGTTTAACCTCTGACCTGTAGCAAGGCATATGTTTTTTAGAGCAGAAGAAGCCTAAAATCAAAGACATCCTCATCTTTTGTTAAAGCTTAAGACCACTGAAGATATCTTGCTGGTTATCCTGGAGGGGAAGGGATGAGAAAGAATGCCTTGAGAAACAGTGAGACCAGATGGGTAGTTCCCTCAAAGGGGAAAGGGCAGAGATCTATGTGATACCAAATAGCAAGTGAGCCCTAGCTTTTCCATGATCCCTGCAGAGAGCTGGGAGATGGGGAGACCTCACAAGAAGCCAGTGACCTGACTGTGATGGGGAAACAGCTGAGTCGTTGAACTTGTGTGGCTCTTAAAATGACGTGGAGAGTTATCATGCAGAACTGATATTATCTTATAAAACCTCGGGGACTTCGCACTACCTTAGGGGCTGGAGGAGATGCTAAGAAGGGCCAAAGTTGAATTTCCCTCTTAACTTACAGAAGGCAGGCTCAGAATTAAAGTGTAATTGATTCAAGAAAACACAGAAATGTGAGCGTCTATAATCTAGGGTGTACGGGAGGTGAGATGGATACGTGTTACATCCTTATCAATATTATAATTATGACTGCTATTCATATCATTATTGATATTAGTACATGAAGTCGGATTTCCCAGGGATAGCGGTCCTGTGTTGTCTCAACCAAACCTCCTTCTAACGTTCACATTCCACTGAGATGCCTGAGAAATGGCAGAGCCCTTCCTCTGGAGTAAATCTAAACTAAAAATAACTCTGACCTCTAAGCTCTTCAAAAAAGGCTAAAGTGTGCAATGGTGATTTGTCATTTTGAATTCCACACACACTCCAACAGTTCCCCGCTCCCACTCAGATTTTTAAATCTGGACCTCCTGATTATAAAAAAAAAAGTGAAATCCCAAACTGAAGCCCATCTGTTTAGAGCAGTTGTGTATATGCGTGTGTGTGTGTGCGTGTGTGTGTGTGCGTGTGTGTGTGTGTGCACATGGGGAGGGTTGCTTTGAACTGCTGATATATGATCATCACTGTTAATTAAAATGAGTGAATTAAAGATGTAGGCTATTGCTCCTTGATGTCTTTAACTGGATGCTATGGGCAATCTCTTCTCGGCCAGCTAAGATCTGGGACAAGGTCTGTGTCCCTAAGACATTTCTCGGAGTGGTCTAAGCCAGCAGAAATGTGGCTTGCTGGACATCGTTGACATTCGCCACTGCCGAGACGGCACTATAGATTCTGTAATAGACCACTCCATCCACTTGAGTGGTCACCGAGTCTCTGGTGAGGATCTGTAGAGCAGGAACACAGAAAATCGGATGCTTATGACTTTCACAATGATCGATCCACAAAGGGTCAGCCAGTCCCAGAGCCTCTCCACAGGAGGGGAGCTTTAGGGACAACTCATGGCAGCATCACCAAAAATCTGTCCTGGCTTGAATACACTATCATCCTTGTTGACAGCAAAATTCCTGCACAGATGTGATCTGTACCTATCCCTGTAACTTCATCTTAGAGTCAGAAGTGAAATAGGTATTTCCATTTTAAAATGTAATAGTAGCACCTGCTGGAATTCTACCATCTAAATAGTGGTAGAACACCTGTTTCCCTGATTTTGGTTCTCAGTTTCATCAGGCTTGATGAATAGCAGTGCTTCTTAGAAAACATAGATGGCACCAGAGACCGTGTTCTGTATTCAAATAAAGAAAAACCAATTTATAGAGGCTGCATTAATTGTTCTGAATTAACATGACAAGGTACTTTGGAGCAAATGAGCTTTCTGTGGGTACCACGAAAGCAGGACCTAGAACTCCCTTCTCCCATCTAGAACTGTTTACTATGGAACCAGAAAAGGCCCATGATAGCCCCTAAACATCCTAAGCTCTCTTATGATTAGGGCTGAATTCCAAAGTAAGGACTCTGCAGTTCCCACCAATGGCATGAAGACATCATTGTTGAGTCTTGATTGAGTTTTCTGGACCAGAGAGAGGAAGATTAACATTTCCTCGTAAGTGTTGATTTTCTCACTTCTCATCCCCTTTGCCCTCCCACACATTTTCTTTTCTCTTCCTGGATCATTTTGCTTATCACAAATTGGCATGATTATTAGCAACTCTGTTTCTCTTCCTTATCACCCACTTACTGGGTCTGGTCATTTAGTTGCTGTACTTTAAGAATTGAAAAGAACTATTTGAAATCCAGTTACAGGTGAGCCCTGTACAGTGTCTGCTCCTTTCCCATGCACATCCCACTTAGTTGCATCCAAACACTCAAAAAATTTAGTGCAGTACACACGGTTATATTTAAAATGGATAACCAACAAGGACCTACTGTATAGCACAGGGAACTCTGCTCAATGTTCTGTAACAACCTAAATGGGAAAAGAATTTGAAGAATAGATACATGTATACGTATAACTGAATCACTTTGCTGTACACCTGAAAGCAACACAACAGTGTTAATCAACTATGCTCCAATATAAAATAAAAAGTTAAAAAAATTTAGTGCAGAGGTGAGTGATATCGATATTACTAAAACATTTCCGGAGATGGTGACGGAAAGGATAAAGTCCTAACCAGCCACCAAATCAGTTTCAGCCCCCTCGTACGATGATTTATCAGACTCTTCCAGGGATCGGCTTGTCATTCTCCATCCCACTTTCTCTGCCATCTGTATCCCTTCTCTCTCTTCTCTCAGACTTTCTCCCACCCAGTCATTGCAGGTCTTCTAGCAATTCAGCCCTTGCTCTTGGCTTCATTCTCATTTGGCGAAACAAAGCCCAGTAGTCTCAGGAGCCAGCTAGGACTCCCCAAGCAGATCTCTAAGAATTCAGTTCATCCTCCCCTTTATAGTTTGAAAACATATGATACAGTCTCAATTGTCCCTGTAACAGGGAAGATATTGGTTTTATTTCTAGAAACATAGCTTTAATCAGCATTACCTCCTGTGGAGGGATGTTGCACGTAACAGTCCAGAGATCAACTTTGACAAACACGTCTATGCAAGGCAGGACCAGGATCAAACCTATGCAAAAGAAAATATGGTTTAGAATTTCACCCGACTGAAAATAACTGCAACAAATTGTCTGCTAGCTATACAGTACATTATTTGCATGGGACTATAAATGCTTCTCAGATGATCTTCCATACGTACACATATACCTTTGGGGAAATTATTTCCTGCTATGAGTCAATGACTAAAGAAAAGTGATTCCCTAGAAATTAAAATATTTTGGTAAAAAGCTGAGGATCCTTGACAATTAATTTTTAGATTTTCTTTTGTAAAACATTCAACTTACTTCTATCCAAGTGTTGAGTGTGACATTTATTTAAAAGGATATTTTGGAAATTGGTTTCTTTATGTTAAAGGTATCTGTATAAAAGATTCAATCAATAGGCTTTAGACCTTGAATAGCAGTGACTGTCAACATTCTCATTTATCTTCATTAGTACTGAAGGAATGTTAAAATTGAAATCTTCCCAGGATTTCAGTGTCCCCAAAACCAATGTATTACAAAATCTGTAGTTTCTCTGTAGCTGTGTTCTAGTTTATATACAATGACATTCCTCAGTTGTAAATACTTTCTTGTGAAGATTTGGATTGAGGTAGGGATAGGGCTAAGGAAACTCATTTGAGGATTCTATGACTCCTTAACACTGCCCTGGGGAAGGTTCTCTACAGCAAGCGTTATAAAGATTAGAACCACAAGGCATGTCAGCAAGATGGGGACACCAATCCACTTTCATTTACCAGAAAGATTCTGTGCTATTGTTTTTGTTTTCAAAGAAGAAACAAGTTTCTACACTGAGTATCATGAAAAGGACAGGTAGCATCAACAGAAAACACTGCTAAGGTGCTTTCTTTCTTTTGGTGTCTAAACCTTTCTGGGGTAAGGATTACTTCCTAATTTACTTTTTTTTTTTTCGGTGCTAAGTCACCAGTTAAGATCATGGCCCTTAGAACTAGAGACAGTTAAGTTCCAGCCCTACCACTTACCAGCTGTGACCTGGGAACATTTATCTAATTTTTCTGAACTTCAGTCACCTAATATCTATAAGATGGCAGTGAAGATTAAGCATGTGTCAGCATGATAATGAAATAAAATACTAAACATAGTGCCAGGCATGTATTCAGTGCTGAAAAGTAGCAGCTCCTGTTACGAACACTATTATTATTAAAGAATAATTTACTATTTACAGAAGTGGAGATGTTTTCCATTAGCAATTTGGCCTGTTTCCCTCTGGCTCTTATGACATTCTGAGGTAAATTCTTAGCCCCAGAGACACGTATGACGAGATTAGTTATCCTGGGAGATTTAGTGGTGAACACTTCCAGGAAAATTCATTTAAAAGAGACTTTTCTCTAGAGTCCCGCAAGCTATAGCTATTTGACCTCTCTCAAATCCAATTTTATTCTAATTTATAATCTTGGCTTCACCAGGTGAAACATGACCAGGAAGGGGTTAACTTTGCTCTGGTATTTCTCACTTGGATAATTCTAACGCCTCTATTTGGACAAACTCATAAAAATATCCATAATAAGCAATTTTTGCCCTTTTTCTCTTAGGTTCCTTATTAGACAAGTAGGATTGTATCAGTACTACTTGAAATGGCCAAGTCTCCGTAACAAGCTTCCCCTTTGGAAGTTTCTCGTATGTTTAAAAGTGTAACGGATTACCTGAGTGCCTACCGTAGTACATGGCCAAGTGCAAAGCGCACAGAGTGAATAAGGAAGTTCCTGTCCCCCCAGAGATCCTACAGTGCAGTTGAAGGGAGAATGATTTTACTTAAATACATCACATTAGGGGGAAGAAAGCAAATGTTATTAGAGAAGTATAGCAAATAACCATTCTCTTCCATGTGCCTTCTAAGATGCTGTTTGGAGAGCCTCCCCTGTCAGGAATATTAGAATCTATCGTATGAAATTGCCATTTTGGTGGATCGAAACCAAACGTTAGCAATTTCATAGGGTTCAACAAAATATACACAAGAGAAGTTATGAGTATTAAATCAGTGTCTTACTCCTGAGGACTTTTAGTACCAATACTCCTGGCTCCCACAAAAGAAAATCCCATCCTTTTATGATATGAACAGTTTGGGACATTTTTTATTCTGAGGCTGCAGAGAAAGGATGGAAATAAAGACCACATTTGACGAAAGGAATTGTCAAATGGCTTCCAGCTCTATGTTGCTCTTAATCTACTTGTCAAGAGAGGACATTACCTTTGACTTTTCCATTGGCTCTTTCAAAGAGTGAGAATCAAACACCAGCTCCCGGAATACTCTCCCTGAGTAACTTAATTGTCTCCCTTGGCCATTTACTCCCTCCCTTCATTCTTCTTTCACTCTCTTAGTGGCCCTGGTAATAAGGGACACCCAGCCAATGTAACCGGCGCCACTCTTTGTTCACATTCACTGAAACTCTCAGAGGGAGTGTTAGAACACTGATCCAGATTCCAAATCTCTCCAGCTAATGGTATAGTGATCACTCCTGTTAACTCAAGTAAGAGGACAAGATCCTTCAATTGTACAGAAAGGCAAGGGCTCCAGCTTCCTGTGGTTTTTTTTTTCAATAAATGTTGCCAGAAAACATTTTTGGTGGTAGTAGTAGCAGTAATAGGTGCCCGTGATCCTTATCACGAGCAGCTGCAGTGTCATACCTGGCCCTTTGGCTTTGTCAGCTTGGATGCGTCCCAGTCGGAATACAACAGCACGTTCGTACTCCTTAATAATCTAAGAGATTAAGGGAGAGTATTTAGTCTTGATGATTCATCAGCTCATAGAGACAGCCCAGTTTATTTCCCAGGGTATTACCTTCAAGCACATCCATATGGAGATAGGGAAGGTAATGACCATCAACAGGAAAGAAAACGAAAACAGGATCCAGCCACATACACCAAGCCCTTTACTCTTGATGCCTAGGAGATGAGGAGGCAGTTCTGTAGCTGACATGGTTCTTAGGAAAGCGACTCAGCTGCGTGGATGAGGAAACCATCCAGAGTGCTGGCCAAGCCAGAATGGGGCTGAGGAAGCGACCTGAATTCACACACACGCACGATTGCAGTAAACACCACACACGCGCGCCCCCCCACACACACATACGGAAAATATTCCTTCAGGTTTTTAGATGAAAACTGACCTGTCCCTTCCAAGAAAAGTCTCATAGCAATCAATAACAGTAATTACCATTACATTTACTTAGGGCTGCCATGGTTTTTAATTCTCAAAACGCATAAAACTACCCGCCTCAGGATCATCAGTGTGTCATTTTAAAAGACAGATTTCTGGGCGCCCAGAATTCTCCAGGGGAAGTCAAGGCATCCTCTGGGGCAGATAGGTAGGTACTCTTATCCCCAAACAAGTCAACAGAGCACAAGGAAAAACATTTTCCAGAGTGCTTACGTTTGAGTTTCTATGAGAGGCTTTAACTTACCAGTGTGGTGGCCTCAGGAAAGCCACTCGATCTTTCTGAGCCTCCATTTCTTCATCTGTAGGATGGGGATAGAAATTACCTACCTTGAAGGATGTGATGAGGATTAAATGAGATTATTTACATAAGGCACCTAGCCCAGACATTAATACCTACCTTAGTAAATGTATATTACTACACTTATTCCCATCTTACAGATTGATAAATACTTTAGAAGTCTTTATATTCACTATTTCACCTTGTTTTAAATCCTTGCTGCTTCTTGGTTCTCTTCTTGACGAGCCCCATCCTCAACCCTCCACTTCCTCCAATTGATTTCACATTCTCCACACAAGCGCTAGAACTAATCATGTTTGCTAGATAGCTCTACTCAGATAATCCACAAACACCTTATGTTATTATGCCTCTATCTCAGTTAATGTCTTAACCATCCATACTTAACCATCCACATTATTGTCCAGGTTAGAGACACAGGGTCATCATTGCCTCTTCCCTATCCAGCTACAGAAGTCACTGAGCCTCACTGGTACCACCTCAAATTCAGCCTCACGTATCCATTTTACTACAACGGGTTCATTGGCGAACATAAATCTACGGATATTTACAAGGGTTCTAGGGTTTTGCTCTTACAGATAATGCTGTGAAGAGTCCTTTTTTTTTTTTTTTTTTTT
>NW_006799533.1:58702-75930 GCF_000442215.2 Lipotes vexillifer
CGGCAGGCGGACTCTCAACCACTGTGCCACCAGGGAAGCCCCAGTTTCTACTTTTTTAAACTGAATATGTTTGGGAGATATTTCCATGTCATCACATCTGGATCTACCTCATTCTTCTTCATTGTTGCCTCCTATCCTAAATTTGTGACTCAGTTTATTTAGCCATTCTCCTATTGATGGATATAATGGTTACTTGCAATTTTGCCTTTACAAACAAGGCTGCAATAACTGTGCTTGTACACGCCTCTCCCAGACAGTTTGCACCTTGAGGAAAGCATTGAGAAGGCGGCACAGGCCTCGCACCCTCTGGTGTGTTCCCTCCCTGCTGACACTGCCGTATTTGGTGTTCAGGAACTTTGGGGTGTTGGGGGCTGTGACATTAGCAGTGCTGCACACACAGGCAGCTGGGACTCCAACAAGGACATCAGCTATGCTTTATGCCCTGAGCAAGCCCTAGCCATGTCCAGACTAGCTACAGTCTTAACACCAAGCTGCAAAAGCAAGTGCTTGTCACAGAGAAAACTGCCCTGGCCTCCGGGAGCTCCTCTGCAGTCCCACCCAGCCCTATAGCATCATTACCTGAGGCTCTGTTAAGTACTAAATGTGCAGAGACAGACCAGGGATGAGGACACGATTAATCTTCCTTCCAAGATTTACACCTGAGCATTAGAATTACCCAGGTCTCTGCTGCTGGGAGGATTGGTGGAGCCTGGGGGTGTCATTAGCTGCTGGTGAAAGTGGGACTGTCGGCTT
The DNA here is from genome assembly GCF_000442215.2 of Lipotes vexillifer. Taxonomy (NCBI): domain Eukaryota; kingdom Metazoa; phylum Chordata; class Mammalia; order Artiodactyla; family Lipotidae; genus Lipotes; species Lipotes vexillifer. The sequence goes on from NW_006799533.1 coordinate 59,456, forward strand.
CCCCACAGGGCTGGGCAGCTCAGCCTTCTGAGCAGTAGCTGGGCGAGCACAAAGCGCTGCTTTTGCAGCTTCCTGCACAGCAGATCTTTCAGCCAGCCTTGCCCCTCCCCACCTCTCCCGCAGTTAAAATTGTGGATGCTGTGCTGGGAATTGGATTTGAGGATTCTAATTCCAGTTCAAAGGAAGTACCAGGATTGTATGACAAAGGCGCTTCAGAAATCTCCCTTTACCTCAACCTACACAAGGATTCTTCCAGAGCCTTCCCTGAGCCATTCCCTTGAGGGGACGATGGAAAGAAAATGGGCCACACACCCTCTCTGTTAACCATGAAGCCCTGAGCTCATCTGATCATCTCTTGCTTTATCCAAATCCATGGATGGGTGTTTTCTATGGGTAATTGTCACCATACCATAAAGCCATCATCATATTACTTCCTGGCAGAGAATTGGACTTTGTCACCCCCGGAAAATTGCCCGCCGGTTTCTCATTCATCCATTTAACAGATATTTTACCAGTTATATGCCAGGCACACTGTGCTAGAGCTGCAGATACAAAAGAGAATAAGATGGGGAACTTTCCAACAGGAGTTGGCACAGGGCTTCCCTGGTGGTGCAGTGGCTGAGGGTCTGCCTGCTAATGCAGGGCACACGGGTTCGAGCCCTGGTCTGGGAGGATCCCATATGCCGCGGAGCAACTAGACCCGTAAGCCACAACTACTGAGCCTGCGCGTCTGGAGCTTGTGCTCTGCAACAAGAGAGGCGGCGACAGTGAGAGGCCCGCACACCGCGATGAAAAGTGGCCCCCACTCGCCGCAACTAGAGAAAGCCCTCGCACAGAAACGAAGACCCAACAAATAAATAAATAAATAAATAAGAGTTGGAACGTCCTTCCCTCAATCTGCAAAATGAAAGGTGAGCCATAATGCACAGAACCTGAGGCCCAGCGCTGCTGACACTGGGGAGGACTCTGGGACTTCAGCTGGAAGGACTTTAGAGATAACTGAGGCCAACCCTGCATTTTGCAGCCAGAAAACTTCCTGGTTAATGTTGTCACCATCATGTCAATCTCTCTTTAGGTAAAGTGGTACCCACAAGTTCCACAATCTTAGGCAGTGAGGCAAAACTAAGCTTCATTTGTCGAGGCACGCCTCTGGGGCTTTGTTCCTGGAGCTTAGATGCAGCCCATAGCACCAGAGGGGACTTAAACACCCTCTAGGACTAGGGATAAACACTCAAGGCAAGATTTGTAACTCGTGTGAGGCTAGGAAATAAGGAAGAATATTCTAGATCACTAACTCCACTAAGATAGCTTTAGAAGTGGAAATGAATTTCAGGAAGTAAAACAGACTAGGTGACTTGGTGGCTTATTTCCCAACTTTGGCTTGATCGACAGTATTTAAATATTAGATCAATTCTATATGCAATCTATGCCCACAGATCTGTGTTACTGTAAATAGCCATTTCCTCTGGAAGCAGAAATAGCCATTTAGGTAACAGGACAGTGTTTAAAATACCAAAACCGAATGATGTACATAACACATCAGGGGAATGAAAATGAAAACCACAATGAGATAAAAATACACAGCTTCCAGAATGGCAAATGCTAAAGACTGACGATGCCACATTTTAGCAAGGGTGTGGAGCAATGGGAATTCTCATGTTCGCGAATTGATACAATTATCTTGAAAAACTATTTGGAAGTATTTGTTAAAGCCTAACACACACTTACTTTATGACTCAGTATTCAACTTCTAAGTAATATCTCAGAGAAATGAGTGCTGATTACAGTGAAAAACATACTCAGGAATGTTTATTGCAATTTTATTCATAATATCCAAGAAATGAAGAACCACCCAAACCCACCAACAGTAGAATGAATAAATAAAGTTGTGGTATGTTCATATAAAAGATTACTCAGGAAGAAAAAAGACAAGGTTACTGCTATACAGTATTCAAAATATGGATGAATCTCATAGACAAAATATTGGGCAAAATAAGCCAGACACAATATACACACTTTTTGATTCCACGTATAAGAGTACACACTGCATGATCTCGTATTGTATCATTTCGTTCAGGAAGAGGCAAAATTAATCTATTATGTTTAAAGTCAAAGTAGCACTGTCTCTAGGTAGTGAGTGGAGTTTTGTCAGTTGGGTATTATCTGGGAAGAGATAAGGAAGCTTTTTAGGGTGCTGGAAATGTTCCATGTCTTGATCTGGGTGGTGATTGCATAGACTTACACATATTGAGCCTGTGGAAATAAACAAAGACCAGCCAGCTAGAAAAGCAAAGGGTATTTATCCAGGCTCTCACAAAAGAGTCAGCCTCTATCACTTGTGTTTTGGCAGAGACTCAAAGGAAGGCAGAGGAGTGGGAAAGCTTTATGGTGGAAAAAGGGGGAAGGCTTCAGGTGTGCCCTGATTGGAGGCTGTTGGCCTAGGGAAGCTGTAGGTGGACAAAATAGAAGCAGAGCATCCTACGTGATTGGTGTAGGGGTACCTGCTTGGTTTTCTTTTGTTGGACCTAAATTGGAATCGGGGACAAAACGCAGGGGAGCTGTCAGTTATTAATCAAGTCCTGGCCATTTGGGGCTGAATGTTACAGAAGTAATTATGTAGCTTCTGATAACAATGTGGTTTCCTGAGAATCTGACATCAAGCAGGCTGGCTTCCTGGGCTGATTATTTTAGATAAAAGGTTGGTTTTCTGGGCTGGTTGCTGCAGGTTGGTGGTCAGAATTCTATTTTTAGATATGGTCCAGCCTTTGTCTGTTGTGTATTCAGTCTGTCAGGCCAAGCACTTAAGACTTGCACACTTTATTGTATGTATCTCATACCTCAATAAATGATTCACACAGAGACCAGAGGATACCTATGGGCAGGCTAGCATTGAAGATGGGAAACTCACTGCTTGTTCTGAATTCTCAGAAAGAAGAGGACAGAGAGGCGGGAAGAGCTTTAGCACAGCCAGCCTAGGGACAGACAGGCGACAATGCCTCACATGGATGGAAAGTGCAGGTCCTGGGACGGGGGACCCTGCGTTCTAATTGAGACACCGCCATTTGAAAGCTAGATGACATCTCATGGGTCACTCAACCTGCTGAGATCTTACTTTCCTTCTGTTAACCCAATAATAACTAGTTGTGAGAGTTAAATAAATTACATGTAAAGGAATTATTAGCCATATCAGGAGGCCTTCTAGTCAGCCAGGCCACTGACTAGGATTTTCCTAGAGGTAACATTTCCTTCAGCTTGCCTCACCATTAAAGAGATTTCCATTTTCCTTGAGCACTTCCTTTAGAACACTTAAGTCTGTAAATCCTTTCTCTGCCCCTTTGAGATGTAAGTCTTTTTAAAAGCCTCTTGGTAGTTTTACAATCTGGGACTATCTTTCTCAAGGACCTGGGAGCCATTCTCTTGAAATGTAATCGTCAGGTAGATAGCATCCCTAGCTCCCAGTCTCTGTGGGCCAGTAGGAGCCTAACTTCAGTAGGTACCAAGCTCCCAGTTGTAAAAACACACCCTGTCATAAAGATGTGAGAATTTTATTAGCAAACCAAACCCAGATGGCCTATAAGCACCCTGCAAAGCCCTTCATACTTTCTCACTAGCGTACTCCAGTCTTTAAAAACCCCACACCCTGGGGAATTCCCTGGCGGTCCAGTGGTTAGGACTCAGCGATTTCTCTGCTGGGGCCCGGGTTCAATCTCTGGTCGAGGAACTAAGATCCTGAAAGCTTTGTGACGTGCCCAAAAACAACAACAACAATAACAAAACCCCCCAAAACTCCACACCCCTTTGTTTCAGTGGTGTTGGTTCAGATTGAGATTTGGCTTCTCTCCTATGGCAGTAAGCTTGTCTAAGGTTTTGCTTTCTTGCCTGTTTAATTTTGTCTGGTTCAATTTTGCTTTGACAACTGATATTTTTTTAATTTTCATTTATTTATTTATTTATTTATTTTTCCAGATGGAATTCTAAATATCACTTGTGGATGTTCTGCTCCATCCAGATTATGGCTCCTCTCTATGTGCAAGAACTGCATTTTCAAGGAGAACATGCAATAAAACCCTAACCCCTGCAGGTTTCTACCTCCTAAAGCGATCTGGTCACTGACTGTATAAGTTCTTTCAGATAACTTTTAGAACCTTAAAAAAGATAGAGGGAGGGAGAGAGATATAAGATTTTTGGTGCAAAACTACCAAATCAGAGCTAGATGATGATTTTATCATCCTTGTACTCCTAGGACTACAAAATTCCATAATCCCAAGAGTTTTCTAAACTGTCAGATTTACATCTCAACTACAGAAGGATGATCTGAGCTTAGCTGTTCCATGAACTTCAGACACAGTTATACTGTTTCTTTTTTACCATTTGGTCTTTTTAAGAAAGAGTTAAGATATATTTTGAAATGGAATGTTCAAAAAGGTGTAAAAATAATGTTTTTCATACCTTATATACCCCCTTTCAGCTAAAGAATTTAAGCATTGCCAACACAATTAGAGGCCCCTCGTGTGCCCCGCTTAGTGACCTTCCCCCTCCGCCAGAGGCAGCTTGCCCGGCAACTTCCTCATGGTAAATCCAGTGGGGCTCCATCCCCATCAGTCAAATGCAGCAGCAACTCCCAAACCTGCCATTCAAAGACCAGGCTTGACACAGGGGTTCTTAGCTTATCCGTAGTTGAGCTTTTCAAGTGGCGGTGCTGTGGTCTCTCACTTCTGGGTCTAGGTGACTAGGTCACATGCTAACAAAACATAAACATCCCCTGCAGTAGAGAAAGCACCAAAGTCCTCACATATTTTTTGCCTTGCATGGGCCTTTGTGTCCCCCAGACCCCCATTCACATCCCACATTCTCCTTTCTCGCACCTTCTAGGAAGATTTTCCAATCTTACCTTCACCTTTGGGAGCTCCTCTTCCGAGTTTCTAAAACACCCTCTATCATCACTTTTCATAGTACACTGTAATTTTTAGTTAACTTTCCTGTAGATTTTTAGTGCTTTGGGAGCAGACGTTTTATTTTTACATCTCTGTCTCCTGATACACAATAGATTCTGGATTCATTCATTGAATGAATGAAGCAGGTGGCACCCTCGATGCTTTGAACTATCAAGAATAATGCCCAGCAACAAGATAGACTTATTGATCTGTTTGAAGCTTCTTGTTTGGAAATAACGATCCATCAGAGGAGATTCCGTTTGCTTTCAAGAGAGTCAGTTAACCTGAGAACCACACGTACATCCTCGCATTTTCTCCTTCATACATACTATCTTACACCCTCAGCCCCCCACGCCAGTATAAGAAGAAAATAAAGAGAAAATGTTTTCCTTGCATCATTCTCCTCTCTCGCCAGCCCCTCTTCCTGTCTGAAATAACTACCAATAGCAACAAGTGCAAATACTTTGTCCTGAAGATTTATGCCCATTCTCATGATAGTGTTATTTATAAGAGTGGTAAATCAAAAACACCCTGAAAGTACAATGGAGGGATAATTAAGCAAATCATGATATAGCTACACAATATCATATTATAAAATTTTTTCAGGTGCAAAAACATGAGAAAATTGCTATGGTATATTGTTAAAAGAAAAAAGTAGTAGGATGCAAAATTATACGGACGGTATGATCTCTCTTAGCAAAAACAATATGCTTAGAAAAAATATTGGATAAAAATTAACCAAAATATTAACAGGGATTGATTCTGAGTGATGGAAGTATGACTGGTTTATACTTCTCAGAGTCTTCTTATTTTTTGCTACCTTTATAATTTTAAAAAGCAATTTTAAAATGAAAACTAATCATGTCAAGTAAAAAAAAAAAGTACTCTGTGTTTTCAGAGCAGAAAAGACCAGGTGCTTCTCAGGGGAAAAATGAAAGGTGTGTGCAATAAGAACAGTCACCTTCCCTGGACCTGGGGAGATCGACAGTATTACAAATTCTTCCCTCTTTTCTGTTCACTTCCGATCCTGTGGAGATACAGTCAGTAAAATAGTCTCAGCAACTTCCCGGTCCTTTCTCCAGCAAATCAAGGATTTTAAGCGCCCGAACATAAAAGCTAAAGTGAAACCCAACGGGTAAATACTATCTTTTCATCACCTGTAAATGATCTGTCCTCCTGCCTTTTTCTCTGAAATATGCACACAGCTTGCGTCAAGAACTTCTTTTAGGAAAACTGCAGAATTGCTGAAAAGAAATACCGTGCGACTCAAAGTGTGGTCTCAGTCTGGCAACCTCGCGAGCTTAGGAATTTACTTGGAGGCAAACTCTCAGGTCCATCCCAGACCTAAGGAGGGAAACTCCTGGAGGTGAGGACCGCTCTGAGCTTTAAAAACCTCTCCAGGAGAATTCTTTTGCACAGTGACATTGAGAAGATTTCTAAGACTGAGATGATCAAGATTCCAATTAACTTCACTTTAACTCTTAAAGAAAAAAAAGAAAGAAAAAAAAGAAAGGGGTAGGACTTTATGTCCGAGGCTAATGAGTAGTGGTGTACTAAGAGCAGTGAGGACGCTGGGGGAAAAGCCCTAACTTATAGCATTCTGTACATTCTGATCTACCCTTGTGACGTCACCGAACTTGGAGTCAGGAAGAGATGCACCCTAATGGCTTTCGAAAGCTGGGACAAACCTGGGGGTGATAACTAAGACTCATTTATTCATTTAATTCTCGCAACATTATGAGTGGAAATTTCTGTACAGCTTGAAGGACCAAATGATGTTGTCTTGTTAATGTGTCCAAGAAGGAGGAGGGCAAGGGCAAACTTATCCCACAAATCTCAGAGAAGGACTGATGTGGCATCTCATAAACTGCCTAAAGCATATGAAATAGAAGTTGTAACATAATAAGCCCCATCTCGGTTTGTTCTGTGATAGTGCGGGTTTGTCATTATAGTCAAAAACCAACACCAAGTAAACCCATGAGCACTTTAAAATATTTCGCTGGTGATACAGCTTCAGCCGTGCCATTTATCCAGTTGATGTCTCAGCCTGTTAAACGGAAACTAAAAAGTCTCATGAAACTTCTTGTTTAAAAAGATAATCAAGGGTACCCTCAAAGACACCCCCGCCACTTGCACCTTCCAAATGATGTTCACTGCCTCCAATATATCCATGTTGCTAGGTCAACTTCACGAGAAGTTTCTTTTTCAATCCAGGTAGATACCTCTAAATGTATACTTTCTCTTACAAGCCAATAATGCCAAATGCGTTCTCCATTTCTAACCTGCACTATGACTTCTTTAGCAACATAAAGTATAGAGCACAGGTTAGGACACACACACCACCACTGCCACCACCATCATCATCACTTTCTGGACTTTCAACAAGTTTTTCAACTCTCCAAGACTCAATTTCCGCCACCATAAAATGAGGTTATAAAAAAATCTACCTCAGAATTATTGTAGCATTTAAAAATATAATGTGAGGGCTTCCCTGGTGGCGCAGTGGTTGAGAGTCCGCCTGCCGATGCGGGGGACACGGGCTCGTGCCCCAGTCCGGGAAGATCCCACATGTCGTGGAGCGGCTGGGCCCGTGAGCCATGGCCGCTGAGCCTGCGCGTCCGGAGCCTGTGCTCCGCAATGGGAGAAGCCACAGCAGTGAGAGGTCTGCGTACCGCAAGTGGTCAGAGAAGATACTTTGGATGATTTCAATCCATCATCTGTGTTTAATTAAACAAAAGTGAACTACTAAACTACAAAACTCACTTCACATCTATTAGGATGGCTAAAATCTTCAAAACCAGAAAATAACAAGTGTTGACAAAGATGTGGAGAAATTAGAACTCTAGTACACTACTGGTGGGAATGTAAAATAGTGCAGCCACTACGAAAAACAATTTGGTGATTCCTCAAAAAGTTAAACAGAATTACCTTATGATCCAGCAATTCCACTCCTAGTTACATACCCAAAGGGATTGAAAACAAGGACTCAATCAGATACGTATACACAAATGTTCATAGCAGCACTATTCACAGTAGCCAAAATGTGGAAACAACCCAAGTGTCCATCAACAGACGAATGGATAAACAAACAAACAAAAATATATATATATATATATATATATATATATATATATATATATATATAAAACGTGAGAAAAATGCTTTACAATACAGAAGAGCCATTAACATTCACGGAGGCAGCTGGTAATTACAGGCTAAGTTTTATTTTCTTCAACTTCTCTCCATGTATCAAACATGGTGTACCTCAAAACAACTTTTCTATTTAATCATAGCATCATCAGATGATATTTGAAACTGGGTTAATTTTAGCTTGTTCAATATGTCTTTGCTAGTTAATGCAAAAAATATGAATACAAAGATAAACACAAATTCTATCTAACACTTAAGAAAAAGGGCATGTCATAGACTGCTCTTCAAGAAGCAAATAAAACCATGATAAGCAATGAATCCAAAATCCTGGGCTCTAAATGAAATTGAAGCCAATCTCAATAACGTATTAACCCACCTCGTGTTCGCTCGCTCTCTATAACGATACAACTCTCACTTTGCTTAATATACATAAAACAAACTTAAGGCAGGAAAAAAAGGAACTTACCCACTAAATTCTCTTTATCCTGTTTCTCTGGGGAGGATGCCCCAGGATCCATCTCATTCTTGAGAAGCTTTTATACTTGGCAAATATTCATAGGTTTGGAGCCAGACCTGGGCTCCAGGCAGCACCCAGATGTGCTTCAGAGAAGGCAGAGCAGAGAGACGGAATGAGAATGAGAGAAGTTCCTCCTCTTTCGTGAGCACCCTAAGGAGTAGTTACCCTGGTGAAGGAAGCCTGTTAACATAAACAAAATGACCTCTTTCATGAGTTCAGGCTCCCATTGTTCACAGAGAGAACTCAAAACTACATATATGAACTTCTGACTGTGTTGCTTCTTGTAAAACATTACTATGTAGTTTTCTATATAATTTATATTTTATAAAACACTTCTATGCAACGTGTGTAACTTATCATTATGAACTGTCCGATACACATGGCACGTATCTCCATCCTTATGTTTCAGGTGAGAAAATTTCATCCAATGTATTTTACACACTGCAGTGAGTGATCTTTTTGTGTGTGTGTGTGAGTGATCTTTTGAAACTCAAATCAGATCATATCTCCATCCTGCTTAAAATAATCCAATGACTGCCAATTATTAACATGTAAAGATGAGAATCCTAAGTATCCTAAAGGACCTGCTAGTCTGTCTCTCCTTCCCTTTCCAGCCTCACTCACATGATACTCCCCTCACGCACTTAGCAAGAGCCCCATTGGCCTTCTGTCAATCCCACTAACCTATATGTGTCTTCTGTGCCACAGGGCCTTTGCACGTTACCATATGCATAATTCTTTGGTTCATGTTTGTTTCTTCCTCTAGACCAGGGGTTGGGTAACTATAGCCTGCTGGGCAAATTTGCTCTACCACAAATTTTTGTAAATAAAACGTTATTGGAACACAGCCACGTCTGTTTGTTTCTATATTGTCTTTGGTCACTTTTGCACTAAACCTACCTATTGAGTAGTTGCTATAGAGACTGTATAGCCTGCAAAACCTAACATATTTACTATCTTTCCCTTTACAGAAAATGTTTGCTGACTCCTACACTACATTATAACTTCCGTGAGGGGAGTGGCTGGCTAGGTCTGTTGTTTTTTTTTTTAACACAGCACCTGCAGCATTTAGAACAATGCAGGCACATAACTGTCATCCAACAGTCACTTGCTGAATGCATGAATAAGTAATTTATCAAAGACAACAGCTCACAAATGGCAAAGTTCTTTCTCGAATCCAGATCCCTGGGCTCCTGTCCCAGGAGTCTTTCTTTCATCATATTATTCAGGAACAAGGGCAATATTGCACTCATTCCAATACCGAAAGCACCAATCTTCTAATTTTCTGATGTTCATCTTTCTCACATCAATATTCCAAATAATATTTTGTTTGTGGAAACAAAACAACACAAAACAACCTCTGATATTTCCCAGCTCATCTTATCTTTTCTAGTCTTTTCTTTTCTCCCAACCATGTAGTTATTTTCTTCTTAGCAACTTCATCTGAAAAAACCTCCCAGATTGTGGGTTACTTTTGCCAACTACTTGATTCATAACTGCCTTCTCCACAAACTCAAATTACGGTAATAACGAGGCAGGGTTGTCACGCACAGTTGGTAATTATAAGCATTAATATGGAATATTAGAACTTGGGGAAAGGAGGCTGGGGACCAGAAACAGATCAAAACAGACACACATGCATGCACAGAGTCAGAGACTTTCAGCTTTAGAATACTTTCCTCTGCTTTCTCCTCATACATCCTCGGTTATGGCTTGATGTGGAAATGATACTACAGGCATAGTGGTTAAGAAGTAGACTCTGGGCTCACGTTGCCTGGATTTAAAGAAATCCTGGCTCTACCATGAACTAGCTGTGTGACACTGGGTAACTTAACCCTTTCATGTTTCATTTTTTTCTTTTCATCTGTAAAATGGGCATGCTGGGGGTCTTTACCAGAGTTGTCTGTGTGACAAATATGTGGAACAGTGCATGTAAATTACTCAGAGTAGGGACTTCCCTGGCAGTCCAGTGGTTAAGACTCCACACTTCTACTGCAGGGGGCACGGATTCAATCCCTGGTTGGGGAGCTAAGATCCCACAGGCCACCCGGCACCGCCAAAAAAAAAATACTCAGAATAACGACTGGCATTAATACATCATAACTATTATTCCCATGAATGGGAGCTGAGCTGTATTTCTCAGGACTCAGCTGTCTTCTTTCTAAAAATGGGAATGCTGGGTTAATTTTCATAATATCGTCTTTTCCCCTTGTTTCAGCTGAGTAGAAGACTGCTTAGTGATTGGATGTGTTCAAACATTCATCACGTCCCTTCTCTCCCTTGTCTAATGCTTCTCCAGTTTGCTGCAAATTTGAAAACTCGAGGTCCGTTCCTGGTTCTGTACTGTCAACCCATAGATTCCATTGTTTCCTCCTGGCCTCTGCTTGATCACCATGTCACCTTCACTTTGGGACTAACCTCTGATGGAAAGATCAACATGAAAACTTCATGTTTCCATCATTTCTTGAGACTAGATCATAGAGTCTTTCCCTGGAACAGGAAGCTGCTTTCCCTCTGAATCAGATGACCCTCCAAAGTCATAAAAACAACGTGTTTTGGAAGTGCTCATTTAGTTAATTTCTAAATCCATTTCCCCTTAATATTGGCTAGATACCACTTATGCCAGCACCACCAGTCACTGAGATGCAAGGTTCAAAACAACAGTAACAATAATTGTTCCCTGGTGGTGGCTGGAAAGTCTCCAGAGCACTTACAACAAACACATCCCCTTGGAAGATGACTAAACAACTGTTTTTCTTCTTCCTGCAAAATGTTCCAAATATCTCAGCCTAGAAAGCAAGAATGATTTCAACAACTAAGGAACACCTAGGACAAGCTGAGTCTCTAGCCAGGAGCCTCAGGAAACGAATGAAACATAAACCCATTTGCAATGTTTCCTCTTCCTTTGCTAATGATATTAAACCATACATGGGCCAGTTAATGGAATTTTCTCCCCTTTGTCAAGGGGGAGTGGGAGGTAGGGATAAATCAGATTGAGAATTGCCGGAATGCACTTCTGATGATTTTTCTGTGTGTTTCTAAACCTTCATTCTGTCAGTTCCTCAACTAGGCAAAGTCCTGAAATGAGAACAGCTATTTTTTTCATTTAAATTTTTTTAATTTTTAAAGGTTACTTTCCATTTACAGTTATTTCAAAATATTGGCAATATTCCCAGAGTAGGACGGCTATGTTTTTAAAAGCCTTAATTCTGTTCCTACTCTTGACAGGCAGGATGCCATCCCCAAAGATGTACATTTTATTTTCCCTGAACGTTCATCTTCGAGCACAAAGGGATCTTGCAACCATCCACTCTAGCCACAGGCCTCTCTCCTTTCCGAAGCTTCTGGTTTCAGGAACACTCTTCCGCCAGATGCATCCACCACCATCTCTTAAGATGCACACATCTGTTCCAGGACTTTTGATGGTCCCTTAGGAAAATGTTCCTTGCTCTTTAAACGATGAAGTTCTCTGATTTCATTAACTTTTCATCAATATACATCATCCATTCTGTCTTATTCATTCTCATTCATCCAATTCTTTTTTTTTTTTTTTTCCTTGCGGTACGCGGGCCTCAATGTTCCTTGCTCTTTAAACGATGAAGTTCTCTGATTTCATTAACTTTTCATCAATATACATCATCCATTCTGTCTTATTCATTCTCATTCATCCAATTCTTTTTTTTTTTTTTTTCCTTGCGGTACGCGGGCCTCTCACTGCTGTGGCCTCTCCTGTTGCGGAGCACAGGCTCCGGACGCGCAGGCTCAGCGGCCATAGCTCACGGGCCCAGTCGCTCCACGGCACGTGGGATCCTCCTGGACCGGGGCACGAAGCCGTATCCCCTGCGTCAGTAGGCGGACTCTCAACCACTGCGCCACCAGGGAAGCCCAACACTGATGACTTTTAACTCTTACCATAAACTTTACTGGGCATAAATTAAATTTTAAATTGAGATGGAAAACTTATCGTTATCATAACGCCCCTCCTGAGTACTAGGACCTTGGGGAGATGGTAATTTTCATCATTCTCCCCAACTTACCTGCTGATATTGGCCAATATTTCACCTTTTAGCTGAACCAAATTAGACATTGTTTACTACTACTGTGTCACCTTTAAAAACAACAAAGGCTCATTAAATCTGATTTGGCGTAAAGTCTTTTCTAAAATTCAGTGACAGTAACTATATTTTATAAATGCACAGACTAGACCCATCTAGCAAATCAAGTGGTGAAGCTTAAAATTAAGGTTAGTCAATTATATGAATTGACTGCGTTTCCAAATTCTATGAAGACTACAGGCCTTTATGGAAAGAGGCCAGAGAGGTCCATTTCTATTGCCTTTTCATAACGGCAGTCCTCACTGTCTGCATATTGGAATCTCTGCAGTAACAATACAGTTTACTATCTCTAATCCAACCTGCATGCTGCAGCCTGAGGTTTGCAAAGTGCTTTCTAATAAATTTCCAAACTGTTGACCATAGAGCAAACGCCCTGCCCCTCAGCATGGCTTTCAAGGTCATTGACCATGAGGTCCCTCCCTTGCTTTTCAGATTCATTCAAACTACAAACCTCATTCAACTCCATCCAGTTGTATGATTATCTTACTTCAATAGTCTGTCACACTTTGTGCCTTTATAAAGTATGTTCATTCTTATTCACCCTTTAAGACTTGAATGTTACTGAGAAATCTTTCTAGATTCCCTCAGGCAGTAAGGTCATCTCCCTCCTATGTATGTTCACAGCACTTGGTAGTACAAGTGGCCTGATATTGGTGGTAAATGCTCGGTTCAAATTTACCCTTTACTCACTGTGACTTACATCTTGGCTTCTTTATCTGGTTGGTTAGGTTGCTGGTCCTTATCTCATAGGGTGTGAGACACATAAAACCAGGCCCCAGTAATGACTGCAAGTGCTCCAAAAATGCTCTCTTCATTTTTCAGTGCTGAATATGTGGAAGATGCCAGGAATACATCTACAAGACGAGCAGGATGTCATTCCTTTGCTATGATGAGAAGGGGCTTATAGAACAGTAGAAATAAACCTTGTAGTAGCAGCACCATAGAAAGATTACTCATTCAGTAACTTTTTTCTAAATGAAGGGTCAACATATATAAGCAATGTATGTACAATATACAATATAATCAGTAGTAGATACTGACTTTCAACTAAATTCAGACAAAAATGTTCTATATATTAGCTCCAGCACAAAAACTTAAAACACTTATCCAAGCACTGAATAAAACACATAAAGTATGTCGTATCCATAAGGTTTATTTTAAAAAATTGTTAAAAACTAACCATACAGGAATATTAATATACTTTAAAAGTTTTTTCCCCAGGTTGAAGGAAAATACATTAGCAACATCTTCTAGACACCATCTTTATAAAAGTAAAACTTCTAGATGATGAAATGTACTACAGTAGATTCTATGGTTTATACTTTTAATCACAGGATTGGAAATCATTCTCCCTACTGCCCTGTACCCCAGATGTGGCAGTTATTACACTTAATGACATTCAATCGTGTTATACTAGCACAGAACCTTAAATAGAGTACACACTGCATATTTACTAACAGAGCAAGTCTTTCTATCTGTTGTCACATAATTATTCTAGGTAAGCATGTGATTCTAAGTACAAATAGAAATACTACATTTCTATTTGGTGTAAACATTCACCAAGAGCTTCCAGAGTACAATGAGTAACAGAGGTGGCCCAAGGGTCAGGCAAATGTTCCTCACTCATTTGGATACTGCTGAGATTAAGAAATAAGTTTTGAAGGCAAATTATCACAAGCCTTACTTGTATTTCTGTAAGAAAGTAGTTCTGGATATGTATGTTTTTAGCTGAAAACACCTGAAAGTCATTCTAAAGACTATATTAAGCACCATTTTCACTTACCTGAAATACACTGAGTTAAATTCAGCAGTACACATATGATCATTAATGTCAGAAGTTAAAAATAACGGTGGGTCTCAAGTTCCCTTTTGTGGATACACATGGAGTACAGATACTGAGTTCCAGTGATGCTAATAGGAAGCACTCTTGCATACCAAGGGTAGTAACTCCCCCAAGGCCACATGCAACCCGTTAAGTCTGAGGCACGACTATTACTTCTGTCAGTGGATGCTGTACAAGCAGATTTAAGGCTGTATTCGGCTATAAAGAGTTCAACCTCCTCTTTAGTATTCTTCTTACATAGATCATATACATGATTCAAAATTTCATAGGGTGGGAGGTGAAAAGTCCCCAAATACTTTTTTGTTTGTTTGTTTTTGCGGTACGCGGGCCTCTCAACTGTTGTGGCCTCTCCCGTTGCGGAGCACAGGCTCCGGACGCGCAGGCTCAGCGGCCATGGCTCACGGGCCCAGCCACTCCGCGGCATGTGGGATCTTCCCGGACCGAGGCACGAACCTGCGTCCCCTGCATCGGCAGGCGGACTCTCAACCACTGCGCCACCAGGGAAGCCCCCCAAATACTTTTAAAAATACTATTCTCCATACAATTTATTGTCAGCATATTTACATAGGGGAATGTCCATACTTAAAACCATTTTTAAAAAATGTAACCACGTTTTTTAAGCTCTTATCCCAATTTCCCCAGGATTATCCTCATCCTCATTTCCTGACTTTTGGCCAACTGCACATTTGTCCAATTGTTCACTGCAGTCCTCAGGCGATTCTGATGTTGCCCTGGAGGAGAATATGCATTTAAATGTATTCACTGCCACCCAGTCTGGGACAGGCCTGGTTGCAAAGAAAACGGTGTTCCTGGTGTTGAAGGATAACTAGCAAACCCATCCGGCTGAGCTGGGTAGCTTTCCAGAGCTGAAGCTGAGTGGACCTGATGGAGAGATGAACACACAGGTTAGCAGAGTTCCAAATTCAACCAGGCCTGTACTTGCTTTGGCCTGTCCCACACTACAGATATTTAAACCAGGAAAGAAAGAAAAAATGTTGGGGCAAGGGAAGTCTGTTCAGCCTCCTGAAATTTGTAAGAAACGTTCAAACTTCTTCAGATGTAGAGGCACGAAGAAATGTCTTTAAAATGTTTAATATCCTTTAAAAAAAAAATCAGCAGGTTTTCTAGAGAAAATCTGCCTCAATGGTCCATTATTTTAGCTTAAACTGTAGAAGACCAGCTACAATTTCACTGCCACATCTAAAGATTCCATCTGTAAGATCTCCAAACTGAGATTTAAAAGTCTGTAAGCAGGAAAAACAATTCTTACAGATGAAGATATTCTACCACCTTTGTTACCCTTCTGAAGGAAAACAAGAATAATCTGCAGATTCTGGGAGAATTAATCACCAAATCTCCAGATGTTCTGCTAAGAGCCATTTTTTTGGCCAGTACCGAAATATCACTATTTATCTGTATTGCAAGGTTATCACTACAGAAGCTATGTTACACGTTACCATTCTATTTCCACCAGGCATTGCCTACTTACCTGCTGTAACAATGCTGACTGTGCGGCTGCATTATGCTGTAATTCCTGCAAGGATGATTGTGAAGGATTCTGGGAAAACCCGGGGATACCGGGGAGGGACAAGAGGCCTGGAAAAACAGAACTGCCTGCAGCTTGAAGTCCAGATGATAAGCTAAAACGATAGAAGAACAGGTCAAAACGCAAATAAGGGGACTTCCCTGGTGGCGCAGTGGTTAAGAATCCACCTGCAAGTGCAGGGGACACGGGTTCAAGCTCTGGTCCAGGATGATCCCACACGCCTCAGAGCAACTAAGCCCGTGAGCAACAGCTGCTGGGCCTGCACTCTAGAGCCCGCGAGCCACAACTACTGAAGCCTGTACGCCTAGAGCCCGTGCTCCTCAACGAGAGAAGCCACCGCAATGAGAAGCCCACGCACCGCAAGGAAGAG